>NW_012115021.1:994402-1013025 GCF_000951035.1 Colobus angolensis palliatus
TTTGTGAGTCTCGCCCTGTTGCCCAGGCTGGGGTGCAGCAACGCGGTCTCAGCTCATTGTAACCTCTGCCTCCCGGGTTCAAATGATTCTCCTGCCTCATATTCCCAAGTAGCTGGGATTACAGGTGCGTGTTACCACACCTGGCTAATATTTGTATTTTTAGTAGAGACACAGTTTCACCATGTTGGCCAGGCTGGTCTCGTACCTCTGACCTCAAGTGGTCCACCCGTCTCGGCCTCCCAAAGTGTTGGGATTACAGGCGTGAGCCAAGGGCTGGATGATTCTTGTTTGAGGCTGAGGGTTGTCCTGTGCACTGTAGAATGTTTAGCAGCATCCCTGACTTGTACCCACTAGATGCCAGTAGCACCTCCCCTGGAGATATTTTGGAATCTCAAAATATCTCCAGACTTTGCCAAGCACCGGGGTACACAATCTCCCCTGGTTGAGAACCACAGTATTAGAGTGTAAGGATTGTGTAGCTTGCTATTTTTAAAGGCAGTGGTCATCTGAAGCACTAGTTTTCAGTCAGCTATAATAGAAATGTATGTATTGACCTTTAAGTATGACAGTTTGGCTAACTTAAAATAATGTAAATCCAAAACCCGATTGCTGTGCTGTGCTAGCATGCTTAAATAGAAACAGCATATCGCTGTTCTTTGATGATCGTTTTTGCGGGTGAATGGCAACACACAGGATTTGAAAATGCATACGTCATTTATTTTTATCTTCCTGAAATGGGAAGAAATAGTGACAGCCACAACAGCCTAGGTACCATCCATACTCAGGCATACCTGTAGTGCATATGGGAAAAGCACTTTTCCTATGTGTTATTTTGGAATGGCAGTGGACTTTTCTGTGGAGCCGCCAAAAGAAAAGCTTGTACATGTCCATAAATCTTGGGAATTCTCCCCTGAAGGCCTCGTTGTTTTACTTTTCACAAATCTTTCCCAGAACCAAATATTCAGTTCCATGGTTTACCTTTTCTTTTGTATCATAATCTGTAGTTTTATTATTTTCAAAATAACCTTTTAACTACTGGCAGTAATAAATTGAACTTGAAGATTCATGGTTCTTTTGTTTTCCAAAGAGGGTTTTAGCAGGGATGCAGTTAGAGGCTGGAGGTGGATGAGACAGAGGTAAATTTAGTTGACAAGCTAGAGATAACTGAGGCTGTTTAAAAGGCCAACCAGACTGCCCTGGACAATGTTGAATGGTGGTACACATTGTACTCTGTTTTTGTGGTTTAAAAATAATGTATTTGTGGCCGGGCGCAGTGGCTCATGCCTGTAATCCCAGCACTTTGGCAGACTGAGGCGGGCAGATCACAAGGTCAGGAGTTCAAGACCAGTCTGGTCAATATAGTGAAACCCCGTCTCTACTAAAAATACAAAAAATTAGCTGGATGTGGTGGTGTGCACCTGTAATCCCAGCTACTTGGGAGGCTGAGGCAGGATAATGGCGTGAACCCGGGAGGCGGAGGTTGCAGTGAGCTGAGATCGCGCCATTGCACTCCAGCCCAGACAACAGTGCGAGACTGTCTCAAAAAAAGTAAAAAAAATAATAATCTATTTGTGCCCGGAAGCTGTTTCCTCAAGGCCTCAAAGTGCCCTTGAAGATTGTCCTTGTTTAAGAATTATGTTGTGGCTGGGCTGAGGATGCCAGACGCACAGATCTGTAAGCTTAGGATGGGGGTAACTCTGCTGGGCATGTTTTTCAGAGACAAATGGAAATGGAACAGGGGTTTTAACTTTCAAAATCATTCTTAACATGTCTCCCAATTGTTGTAATACCAATAGTTTTTCTCTCTAATTTTTAAAATTTTTTTGTAGAGACAGGGTCTTGGTATGTTGCCCAGTCTGGTCTTGAACTCCTGGCCTCAAACAATCCTCCCACTTTCTTCCTAAGCACTGGGAATACAGGCATGAGCCACTGCTCTCAGGCCAAAAGAGTGATTTTTTTTTTCCTAGCCTCTTTATTTCTCCTTTGTATTTTGTTTTAAAACTAAGGAATCCTCTTGAAACAGAAGCCAACTTGTGGTAGGAGCAGGCCTAAGCACTGCCCTAATGACTTGCATTGCCCTTCAGTAGCCTTGTCAGTGGCCTCTGGACTCAGTGGCATAACTGGGACCATCTCTTCTGTGGGCTGGAATTGCTATGAGCTGAGTTGGAATAGCAGGGCTAGGAGAGCAAGGAGTTCACATTGGATAGTTTGTACTCAGCAGTCATTAAAGTTCAGATCTGGGCCGGGCACGGTGGGTTATGCCTGTAATCCCGGTACTTTGGGACTTTGAGGTGGGCCAGTCACCTAAGGTCAGAAGTTCGAGACCAGCCTGGACAACGTGGTGTAACTTCGTCTCTACTAAAAATACAAAAAACTGAGCGTGGTGGCGCACACCTGTACTCCCAGCTACTGAGGAGGCTGAGGTGCAAGAATCCCTTGATCCCAGGAGGCAGAGGTTACGTGAACTAGGATTGTGCCACTGCATTCCAGCCTAGGCAACTGAGTGAGACTGTCTCAAAAAAAAAAAAAAAAATCAGATCTGATGCCCAGTGAGATGGCCAAGGAAGAGTTGTCATCCTAGGAAGAAGGGGCTGTCCTCAGGGAAAGGTTCTGAAGAATCCTGTTAACCCTGTAACAGTGAGGATGGAGGGATCCCAAACAACCACATACATGTCATTGTGCAGAAACAGAAACAAGGAATGAGGACAAAATAATCAGCTTGAGACAAAGAGCTTGCAGTTGGCTTACTCATACTCAAGAGCGCAGCTTGTCCTGTGGTAGGGACTTGGGACCTTATGGGCATCTGGGCGAGGAGTGCCATGGAGATTGACTGGAAAGGTCTCTGGTGAGCCTTTGGGATCTTTCTTTCTTTCTTTTCTTTTTCTTTCTTTTTCTTTCTTTTCTTTTCTTTTCTTTTCTTTTCTTTCTCCCTCCCTCCCTTCCTTCCTTCCTTCCTTCCTTCCATCCATCCATCCCTTCTTTCATTCTTTTTGGCTATCTCCTATAGGAAGGATGAGACTTTTTTACATCTTTTACTTTCATGTTATTAAACACACATACACATCACATGAATAGAAATCAAATGACATTGCTAATACTGGAAATTCCATAGGTAATTTCTCTTTTATCAGTCGTTACCTGCTGGGTTCTGTCCACAGTTTAAAAGAGATATTTGTATGTTTCTTGTGCTTTGTTGCTGAGAAAAAGCAAATAAGTAATTTATCCCCGTGTCTTGGCCCTCTTTCCAGAAGCTCAAGGCCTTTCTGAGTCTTGTCTTGGATTGGTGAGTTGGGAGCTTTTATTTTCACATGACACAACCCTCATTGAGCAACCCCTTCTCCTTATGTGTAACCTGACAGCCAGCTTCTGCCCCACCATTACAGGAAAATACTGGCTGGATTAGGCTGAGGAATAATGATGCCAGACATTTATTGAGCAGTGCTTGTGTAGCACATAGTGTACTGAGCAGTTCCCTCTTTCCTTCCCCCTATTTGCATCCTTTCCCTCTCAATTAATGCTCCTAGTGATCTAGTGAGTGGGCATGATCTCCATGGGATTAGAACCTAGGCTACCTGGCTCTGGAGCCCCTGCTCCCAGGCACTGTACTCAGCTGCCCTCTCTGTACTTGCTGACGGATGTGGGGGTGCTCCTCAAGGGTTATTTTGTCTGCATGATTGGAGCCCTGTATCAGGTGAGACTCCAGAAGCTCACGCAAAAGCCGTGTGTGTCAGAGCCTCTCTATCTCTAAAGGACCTGAGGCTAAGTTCAGATGCCCAGACCTACTCACCCTGTCTATGGTAGAAAACTCTGCCCTTGCTGCCCTGTCCATGTTTACTCCCTTATCTCATTCTAGCCCCATTTGCTTGTTGATTTTTTGGGATCACCTTGTATAGGATGGGCAGAATCCACATTCTTGTTGTTGAAGAACAGGCATGCACAAAAAACTGTGATGACCAGAATTACACAGAAAGGAGAGCGTGAAGGTAGAGGAGACATGATCTTGCAACCACCACACAGGGAAGAAGGCTGGGAGGACAGACCTCAGCATAGAGTCACCCATATTACCTTAGGGAGCCCTGAGCTTAGCTGTATAGGTTTCTTTTAACTAGCAAATCATGCTGTGAATAGAGTATGCTGTGCATATTGGCTTATTTAGAAATTACACATAATTTTAGAAACATAGAAAGCTAGGTAATTCCTGCCTCCCAGATGAGGATCCAGGGTGGGAGCTAAGCTTTCGTGTCATGGTGCTCAGTAGATAATCAGTTGAGTTTAATTTTTCTAGCCTATGTCTTCCTTCGCTACCTTTTGAGTTTGCTCATCTTAGCTTCTAAGCAAACTATCAGCTTGGCAGGGAAAGCCTTACAATGAAAACTGCGACCTCTTATGAAGTTTTGGGGGTTTCCTGGAGGAGTTTTATGGGGTTCTTGGGAAGATTGAAATGATTCCAGGATTTGGGGCCTAGTGATCATCTGCCCCAACTTGTTTTGTCAGTGTTCTCTTCTATCATCAGGGGAAAGGAGCCAACTGTGAATACTCCTGCATGCCAAGCATTTTCACAAGGTCTTGCCTCTACCCCATAACCTTGGGATGTAGGCAGTAATGTTCCTATTTTACAGAAGAGGAATTTAAGCCTCTGAGATGTTAAGGAATTTACCCAGTCTCTTGACTGGGATACAGTTGGGCAGGCCACATGGATGGAGCCAAGAAGAAACTCTCAGGGCCGAGGGGCTGAGCTTTATCTATGAATGGGGAGAGAATCCAATGGAGGCAGTTTTACTGGTAGCTGTAGAAAGAACCAGGCCTTTGGGACATTTGTAACTGGGATCTGATGTAGACTGGAGACAGTTAAAGGCATGAGAAAGTCAGGTTAACAGGTACCCTGGAAGATAACAGCTGTCAAGGAAGAGTTCAGGACCAAGGAACCAGCTTCTTAGATTTCCTTATCTTCTGGTAACCAGCAAGGTTAGGGCTTTTTGCCATGCTCTTTCAGAGCCCTGACTTCAGCCACTCCCTGGGCCTTTGCAGGTGACTTCGGTTCCCATGCTGGCCCTGGCATGGGGCATACCTCCTATTTCCCATGTTGCCCTTGGAGTCCAAGTACACCCAACTTCTTCACAGGGCCACAGTGAGGATGTGGTTATCTGGGAGTTCCTGGGTTTATCTTCATAGCTTTGGGCACTAATAACGTATGGCAGGTGTTCAGGACTGAATTTTGCCTTTTCTGTTTTTTGCTGTAGTTGTTACAGCTTTTTAAATAGATATAAATTACATACACTGCAATACAGAAATTTTAAGTCTACTGTTTGATGAGTTTTGGCAAATATGTACACTTTTGGGGGCCAGCCTATCTGATGGGTCCCCCAGTGGAGGCTTGGGGCAAGCTGAAGACATTGCTGATATGAAAGCAAGGATTAAAGATTAGGGAGGTTCAGGGGCTGGTTCTAGACTGTGGTAGTAGACATGGTGGTGGTCAGGTAATGAGATGAAGGAACACTCATGCTTTCTGGATACTCAGGACATATCTCATTTAAGGGCCATATCTAAACCAGTAATAATAATGATAATACTGTTAGCTAATATTTATTAGGCATTTAATATGTGCTAAGAGCTTTGCATATATTGTTCTTTAAGCTCCACATTACTCTTTGACACAGGCACTGTTTAACAGATGAGAAAAGTGAGGCTAAGAAGCTTCCCCAGAAGTCACACTTAGTGTGTGCTGAGCAGAGATTTGACTGAGCTGGGCAGAGCCCACTCCTCTTTCTTAGCATCATCCTTCGTGCTTCCCAGTAGGAATAGCTACCATTTTCTAGATATCTAGATCCCTAGGTCAGTGCTCCTTCCCTTTAGGCTCTCTCATTATTGAGAATCAACCAGATTGGCCTCAAATTCATGCTTTGCTACTTAATAGCTGTGTGACATTGGACAGATTTCTTAATCTCTCTTGAGTCTCAATTTCCTCATCTATAAAATGGGGGTGCTTCCCATCTCCTAGGATTATTGTGAGCATTAAATAATATTTGTAGAGCATAATGCCTGGCCAGAAGTAGGTGCTTAGGAACTCGTGTTTTTAGAAAAAGACAGTCTAGTCCACAAATATGTGTACAGTCCTCAAAACCAGGCACAGTTGAATTTTATAACTTGGCATGTTGTCTTTTGGTTCTGGGGAGCTTATTTACTAGATTGAGTTACTGGCACAGGAGTTCCTGGGGCGGCTGAGTACATGTGTATGAATATAGAAGAATAGCATCATCATATACCACCTTCATAATTAGTGTTTGTGAGATGTCATCTCTATGCACTTTTTAAATAAAAAATTACTTACCTTGCTGAAGACAGGATCTCTCATTTCTACTATAAAGGGCGTGTGTCTACATGTATAGACAAAAACAAGCAAACAAACAGTGATTGGTAATTGATATACTGTTTGCAGAAGGTGAGAAATCAAGAGGACATATACACGTTTCTAGTATAATTTTTGTTGGAAAAGAATGCTCGCCCTAGTTTTACACTGGCAGTGTTGTAATGCACTCTATCTTATCACCCCCATTAGGAAAGGTAGCCTGGTTGAGGTTTCCAGGTGTGTGTGCAGAGGACCTCCATAGTGGAAGGTGGAGAGCAATAAATAGGAACATGTGCATTAGAATAGCCAACGCAGAATAGCTGGATTTGTTGAGCTCTTATTGTGTGCTGGATACAGTTAAGCAGTGCCTATATCTCATTTAATCGTCACTCTAAGATAGGTTCTACTCTTATCTCCATTTTATAGAAGAGGGAGCTTAGAGCAGTTACTGCAGAACTTTCCTGTTTGTTTGTTTTTGTTTGTTTTGTTTTGTATTTTGACAGAGTGTTATTCTGATGCCCAGGGTGGAGTGCAGTGGCGCAACTTTGGCTCATGGCAACCTCCACCTCCCGGGTTCAAGCAATTCTCATGCCTCAGCCTCTCTCGAGTAGCTGGGACTACAGGTGTGTGCCACCACACCTGGCTAATTTTTATATTTTTAGTAGAGACGGGGTTTTGCCATGTTGGCCAGGCTGGTCTCAAAACTGCTGACCTCAGGTCATCCACCCACCTCGGCCTCCCAAAGTTCTGGGATTACAGGCGTGAGCCACTGAGCCCAGCTAGTACTCCTATTGTACCTTCTTCCAATAACCTTGTGTAGAGGATTTTGCGGCCGAATGGTGATGATGGTTACATGCCAGGTTTTGGTTACATGCCAGGTTTTGGAGTGGGGGGTAGGGGGGATTCATTCTCATTATTATTATTTGACCTTGACATCAAAGTGCTATGCACTTTGTATTGTTTGGGCTTCACCTAGTTCTACATTTGGTAGGGAAAATGGCTCTTCTCTTAGCTGTGCAATTGTGATTTAAGAAAATCATTTAGGAATCATTTGAATTGTTTAGTAATAATCTTACATGTCTGCATTTTTCTGGAAAATGTAATTCAATTAGCTGTTTTAAAAGGAAACTTGTGGGAATTTACTGGGCATATTTTATAAAAATCTATTAATGGCATAGATTTGTGTATAGTCTTAAAGTAGCTCCCTATTTCTCCATTTCTTTCTTTTCAAGGACTTTTTGGCATCTGTATACCATTTTTTTTTTTTTTTTTTGAGACTAAGTTTTGCTCTTGTAACCCAGGCTAGAGTGCAGTGGCGTGATCTTGGCTCACTGTAACCTCCGCCTCCTGGGTTCAAGAGATTCTCCTGCCTCAGCCTCCCAAGTAACTGGGATTACAGTGCACGCCACCACGCCTAATTTTTGTATTTTTACAAAGAGATGGGGTTTGCCATGTTGGCCAGGCTGGTCTCGAACTCCTGACCTCAGGTGATCCACCCGCCTCGGCCTCCCAAAGTGCTAGGATTACAGGTGTGAGCCACTGCGCCTTGCCTGTATACATTCTTTTTTTAAATGCCTATACTTTTTGGATGTCTATACCTTCATCCTAGTAGTCAGTAGTTACTGAACTTAAATCCTAGTTCTAGGCTTGCCTCATTCAAAAGTATAAATCATGACATCTTTGAAAGGGGCACATCGCAAGGAATGAATTGGGTGATAATAATGAGTTTTTATCACCATTTAAGAGAAAATTTAAGCCAGTTCAGAAAATTATAGCAGGTAGGAAATGGATTAGATCACTCATTATCAGAGTGTGATCCCTAGACTAGCAGCATCAGCATCATCTGGGAATTTATTAGAAATACAAATTCTCAGGCCCCACCCTAGACCTACTAACTCAAAAATTCCAGGGGTAGAGCCCAGCAATCAGTTTTTAATAAGCCCTCTAATGGATTATGATGCACACAAAAGCTTGAGAATCATTGGATTAGAACCCTCCCCCCGCCAAAAAAAATGCTGAGAAGAGTTACTAAGCTATTGCAAGAAATGGCATCTTCCTGAGAGGCAAATTTAAGTTGAAACCACCTGGTTCTGCTCTTGTCGGAGATAGAAAATGGAATAAATGGCCCCTGATAGGTCTTTGTAATCGTATGATTCCCCTGAGGTTAGTTCCTGCCTAGGTATTTGTTTCCAAAATAAATATTCCAAATAAATACCAGAACTTCATGTAATAGCCGAAGAAATAGAATTCAGTAGTCGAAAGGGATTAAAAGCAATTTATACATTTTCTGGAGACTAGAAAAGTGTCAAAAGATGAATTCCTGACGTGCAGCTTTTTGCCTAGTCCTCTGGCTCCCAGTATTATTTGTGTGCACACACACTGATACACCCACACACTGTACCTTCCAAGAGTCACACAAAACCCTTCCCTCACTCAGTTCCTAGTCAGAACTCTCCCCAGAAGCAGCCCAACATGGCTCATGGCTTCCTAGTCCCTCATCTCTCTTTCACTTCCTTCTATCTTTTATTCCCCCCATCCCCCACCCGCATGCAGCGTATTTTTCCCCTTTCCAGTGTCAATTGATGAAAACTGATTCATTTCTTACAATCCTGGAAATCTGTCCACATACATTCTCCATCTGTGTAATGAAAGCCCAATAACTGATTCATACTGGATGGGTAGAATGGCGAAAGCCAAGAACATAAAGACAGAGTTCTCTTTCTGGTGGAGAGAGAGATGGAGCAGTCTCATCTCTAGTTGAATGGGGCCTCAGAGCTGTTCCACCTGAAATTTCATGATTTGGGATTTTGAAAGTGCCAATCATACATTAAATTGACTTTTTAGGGTTTTCTTTTGTGCACATTGTATGCTGGTATGATTAAGCCCTCATTTTAACACTGTTTTTGTTTGTTTGTTTTGAGATGGAGTCTCACTCTGTCACCCAGGCTGGAGTACAGTGGCACGATCTTGGCTCACTGCAACCTCCACCTCCCAGGTTCAAGTGATTCTTCTGCCTCAGCCTCCTGAGTAGCAGGGATTACAAGCACATGCCATCATGCGCAGCTAATTTTTTGTATTTTTTGTGGAGACGGGGTTTCAACATGTTGGCCAGGCTGGTCTCGAACTCCTGACCTCAGGTGATCCGCCTGTCTCAGCCTCCCAAAATGCTGGGATTACAGGAGTAAGCTACCACGCCCAGCCTCATTTTAACACTGTTAAGGGTTGTTTTGTTGATGTTCTCAGCGTGCCTTTTTAAATGGTTATGAATTTCATTTTGAAGAAAAATTAGGTTGCTACACAATTTTACTGTTGGTTTTCATCAAAAGTCCGTTGCATTAAAGTAGTCATCCTGAGTTATGGAAAGAATTGAGATTTAGCCCTACACTGAAACAAATGTAAATGGAAAGTTTAGTGACCTTATGGGATTGTAATTGGTTTTGAGGTTTTAAATGAAAAATATGAGGCGGAAGTATGTGATGCTTTCTGAACAAAAACAATATACCCTCCTGCAACGATGAAAAAGGTTCTAGATTCTGTCAGTTGATTTTCAGTTCCCACTTGCAAGATTGAGAAGTTCAATTGGATTTCAGGCTTTATTATTTTCTAGCATATTTTTGCATAAATCATTACCCTTGCCTAGAATTTCCAACTCCTGCCGTTTCACTGATCTGAATCTGACCCCACCTCCCCTCTCCCAGGAGAGCAGCAGAGTCCAGAAGAAACCACACTGGATTAAAAGTCAGAGAGATAATTAGACTCCTCCCACTTAATAGCACATTGGATGGGTGGGTCACTTGATGTTTTGAAGTCTCCATTTCTTTTTTTTTTTGAGACGGAGTTTCACTCTTGTTGCCCAGTCTGGAGTGCAATGGCGCAGTCTCGGCTCACCACAACCTCCGCCTTCCAGATTCAAGTGATTCTCCTGCCTCAGTCTCCCGAGTAGCTGGGATTACAGGCATGCACCACCACGCCCAGCTAATTTTTCTTTTTTCTTTTTTTTTTTTTTGAGACAGAGTCTCGCTCTGTCGCCCAGACTGGAGTGCAGTGGCCAGATCTCAGCTCACTGCAAGCTCCGCCTCCCAGGTTTATGCCATTCTCCTGCCTCAGCCTCCCAAGTAGCTGGGACTACAGGCGCCCGCCACCTCGCCCGGCTAGTTTTTTGTATTTTCTAGTAGAGACGGGGTTTCACCATGTTAGCTAGGATGGTCTCGATCTCCTCGGCCTCCCAAAGTGCTGGGATTACAGGCTTGAGCCACTGCGCCTGGCCCCAGCTAATTTTTCTATTTTTAGTAGAGTTGGGATTTCTCCATGTTGGTCAGATTGGTCTCGAACTCCCAACCTCAGGTGATCTGCCTGCCCCGGCCTCTCAAAGTGCTGGGATTACAGGTGTGAGCCACTGCACCCGGCCCATTTCTTTAATCTAGAAAATAACCCCGTCTCTACTAAAAATACAAAAAATTAGCTGGGCGTGGTGGTGGGCGCCTGTAGTCCCAGCTACTTGGGAGGCTGAGGCAGGAGAATGGCCTGAACCCGGGAGGCAGAGCTTGCAGTGAGCCGAGATCATGTCAGTGCACTCCAGCCTGGCCGACAGAGCGAGACTCCGTCTCAAAAAAAAAGAAAAGAAAAGAACCCCCCTAAAAATAATGGCCAGCACCATTTAATGAGCATTTATTATATGGGAAGTTCTTCCCACACATTTCATGTAACCATCACAGCAACTGTTTATCACAACACATTTATCATTTATTGGCGGTTTTTTTCATCCACTTTTAAAAATAAACACTCATTTTTCTTCCAACCTGCCAACATTTATTTTGGCTCCCCAGTTTTACAAACTATAATTAATAACAAAGCTGTTGGGATTGGGTGACAAAGACACTTTATAGAAATATATCTGATTTTTACATACTCAAATGTGCCACATACGTTTCCCTTTGGAACTGGATATATCATCTGGATATTTGGGATGGAAAGGAAAAACAGTTAACCTAGGAGATTTGGGAGAAGGCCACATATAGGATCAACTAGGCTCTGGATTTTGAGCCTTGTTGTGGAACACTCCCTGATGTGGCTTTTGGTATTTTGCTTTTTTTCAGGGTGGTGGGGGAGCACTACACATTTTTTATTGCAATATAATTTACTAACAATAACATTAATCATTTTGAAGTGTAATCTGGTGGCATTTTGTACATTCACAATGTTATGAAACTGTCACCACTGCCTAAAATACCATCACATTTTCATCACTCCCAAAAGAAATCTTGAACCCATTAGTAGTCTTTCACAATGTCTCTCATCCCCTTTGTTCCTTTTTTATGGCTGAACAGTATTTCATTGTATGGATGTATAATGCCATATTATATTTATCCAGTGTAATGGTTAATTTTTAGTGTCAACTTGACTGGATTGGGGAATACCTAGAGAACTGGTAAAGCATTATTTTTGAGTGTGTCTGTGAGGGTGTTTCCAGAGGAAATTGGTGTGTGAGTCTGAGTGGACTACATGGGGGAAGATCCACCCTCAACGTGAGTGGGATCCTCCAATCTCCTGGAGACCAAGACAGAACAAAAACTGAGGTGCTGAGTATATGTTACTGCTTCCCTTCATGAACTTGACATTTCTTGAGTGCTTACTGTGCACAAAACACTGTGCTGGGCCCTTTGGGGGCTACAAGAAGACATGGGACATAGCTCTGCCCTTAAGCTTGTATCCTGATGGATGGATTGGAAAGGGGGGTTGGTGAGAGAGGGCTTCGGGAGGGTCGAGTTTCCTGTGCCTGAGGGTGGTGAATGAGAGAGGGAAGGACTCGAACATGAAGAGGAAAAAGGTCTGTGAGAATCAGAGCACTGATGGAATTCAATGGAAAGAATAATCTGTGTGTGTTGGGGGTGGGGTTATGGGGAGCAGCTCATGCAGCGCCTTCCTTTCTTTACCCTTGTATTCCTTCCACAACTCTAGCAGAATAATGGGTACAAAGATGCCTTAAAATGTTGGTTGTTTTTATAGACACTTCCGGTGTGAGGTTAAAATATTCTGCAAATGGGGAGGTTTCCATCAATGGGACATAATATTCGTGGCCCTTTGATTCAGTAACTTTTTGAGTCCCTCCCAATCTTTAGGGTGCCAGAGATTCAGAAATAAGATAAGAGCTTAGAGGACAAGGGTCAAATGAAAAGACCCAAAGCCTGGCAGGGTGGTGCACACCTGTAATCACAGCGACTAGAGAGGCTAAGGTAGGAGGATTGCTTGAGGCCAGGAGTTAAAGATCAACCAAGGGCAGCATAGCAAGACCCAGTCTCCCTGCCCCTGCCTTCCACCCCCATGAAAAAAAAAAAGACCTAGACAATAGCATGTAGGGCGGTAACAACCTTGGTAAAGGTAAACACTGTGGAGGAATGTGGCAGATTCCTTCTGCAGACTGTTTTGGGGCCCACTCTGCTGAGCTCTGTCATACAGAGAGTAGCCACAGGGAGGGCCCTGCCCTGTAGAATCACCGTAATCTAGAACACTAGTTCTCAAGGTGTGGGCCCTGGACCAGGAGTGTCAGCCTCACCTGAAAGCTTGTTAGAAAGGCAGATTCTCTAGCTCACCCCAGACTTACTCCATCAGAAGCTCTGGAGATGATGTCCAGCAGTCCATTTTCACAAGCCCTCCAGGTAGTTCTGATGCATGCTCAAGTGTGGCAAGCATGGGCTAGGACAGTTGTCAGGCCTGGATGCACATTAGAATCACATGTGGAGCTTTTAAAGCAACAGTACCTAAACCACACCTAAGACTGATTAGATCAGAATCTGAAGGGAGACCCAGGCATCTGTAGTTTTGAACGCTCTCCAGGTGATTCCATTGTATAGCCAAAGTTGAGAAGCAGTGGTCTCCACGTGCTTAAACAGATCATCACAGTGCAGTCAAGAGTGACCAGTAAGGTGGGAAACAGTGCCTGTGAGTCCACAGAGCAGAGGATGCCTGGCAACCCCTTGAAGGGATCAGGATGGCTCCCCAGAGGAGGTGAGGATCCTTCATTGTATTTCCTATTGGATGAGCTCTTCATTCCTCCTTCCCTTTTTTTTCTGGACATTGCAGTTGCACAAATCTGAGTGTGATTGGAAAGGTTATTTTAAAATTCGTGTAATGTGATTAATTTTTCAAAGTTGAACACAGCTGGCTTTCCTTTAAAACTTTGTATTTTGATAATGGTTCTTAACGGTACCATGAATAATTGACTAATATCAAGTCATTAATATTCTATAGGAGAGTCAAGCTAATAAAATTCATTTTAAAATTAGTTTTTAAAAATGTGTTCCTACAGCCCAGGGATAATAGGATCCCAGTCAAGTATGAGATTTTATGCTTTTCTTTTAACATAAAATAGTTGTTTGGCTGCTCAATATCCCTGTTTTATTCCATTTTTTTGTAGGATTTAATTGCCCAGGAAAAGACCTCTGTTTCAGAGTTGCAAGTTTGCCTGAATTCTGTTGCCCTGGGAAGCATTACTGCATCAACAGTGGGGAAGGGGTGGCTCTGACATGGGTGCTCTTTGTCCTTCTCCTGGGTAGGGTATCTCTGAGAGAGTATCCCCTTTAGGTCCTTTCGAGGGCTTCACATTTGGGCCAGATTTTTTTAAAAAATAATTAAACTTTTCTATTTTGAGGTCATTGTCAATCCACATACAGTTATAAGAAATATTACAGGCTGGGTGCAGTGGCTCATGCCTGTAATCCCAACATTTTGGGAGGCTGAGGCAGGAGGACTGCTTGAGGCCAGGAGTTCAAGATCAGCCTGGGGAACATAGTGAGACTGCATCTCTACAAATAAATAAATAAATAAGAAAAAAATAGGCCAGGCACAGTGGCTCACGCCTTTAATCCCAGCACTTTGGGAGGCCAAGGCGGGCAGATTACAAGGTCAGGAGTTTGAGACCAGCATGACCAACATGGTGAAACCCCGTCTCTACTAAAAATACAAAAGTTAACCAGAAGTGGTGGCGCATGCCTGTAATCCCAGCTCCTCAGGAGGCTGAGGCAGGAGAATCGCTTAAACCTGGGAGGCGGAGGTTGCAGTGAGCTGAGATCACACCACTGCACTCCAGCCTAGATGACAGAGCAAGACTCCATCTCAAAAAAAAAAAAAAAAAAAAGAAGGAAAAAAAAAAGCCAAGCATGGTGACACACGCCTGTAGTCCCAGCTACATGGGAGGCTGTGGTGAGAGGATCGCTTGGGCCCAGGAGTTCAAGGCTGCAGTGAGCTGATTGTGCCACTACACTCCAGCCTGGGTGACAGAGTGAAACCCTGTCTCCAAAAAAAAAAAAAAAAAAAAAATTACGGAGAGAGCCCATGTCCCCTTTATCTGGTTTCCCCCAATGGTAATATTTTACAAAACTATCGAACAGTATCACAACTAAGATGTTACCACTGATACAATCAAGATAGAGTACATTTCATGATACCTTTTATAGACATCCACTTCCCTCCCACCCCTACCCTCTCAACCCCTGGCAAGCATGCAGGCATGGATCTGTTCTCCATCAGTTCTTATGGAGTTCAAAGGTAAAATTGGGTCCCTGGTTTAAAAAAAGAAAGAGATGGCTATAGACTGTGGCTCATGCCTATAATCTCAGCACTTTAAGAGGCTGAGGCAGGAGGATTGCTTTAGCCTAGGAGTTCCACCATCAGCCTGGGCAACATAGGGAAACCTTGTCTCTACTGAAAAATAAAAAAATTAGCCAGGCATGGTGGTACATACCTGTGGTTCCAGCTACATGGGAGGCTGAGGTGGGAGGATCACTTAAGCCCAGGAGTTGGAGGCTGTAGTGAGCCATGATCGTGCCACTGTACTCCAGTTTGGGCAACCAACAGAGTGATACCCTGTCTCAAAAATATTTTTAAAAATTATGATAAATGCACACAAATAGGGCACATGGACAAAGGATGATTGGGTAGGAAAGTTAGACATTTTAGGATTTCAGGCCATACAGAAAGACTTCCTTTTGGAACTGAATTCAGCACTGTATTAGTCTGTTTTCATGCTGCTGATAAAGACATATCCAAGACTAGGAAGAAAAGGAGGTTTAATTGGACTTACAGTTCCAAATGGCTGGAGAGGCCTCAGCATCATGGAGGAAGGTGAAAGGCATTTTTTACATGGCGGCGGCAAGAGAAAATGAGGAAGATGCAAAAGCGGAAATAAAACCATCAGATCTCATGAGACTTATTCACTACCATGAGAACAGTGTGGGGGAAACTGCCCGCATGATTCAGATTATCTCCCACCAGGTCCCTCCCACAACACCTGGGAATTATGGGAATACAATTCAAGATGAGATTTGGGTGGGGACACAGAGCCAAACCATATCAAGCATTACTTCTTGGATACACTGTACTTTAGAGGGCATCTCCTGGTGTTAGTGTTCACAGTAATCTACCTCAGTTCCTCTGATTTAAATCTGGCTGTGTTTTGGTAATAACTGGTTTATTTGTTAGAGGCTGTGGTTTGTGCTCCAGCCCTCCTTACCTCGGAATGAGCTCAAGGGCTTTTCGACAGCCTTTGGGAAAAACATAAGAGTCGGAAGGTGGAAGCTGAAGATGAGTTATTTGGCTTCTCTTGGAATGGATATTCTCAAAATGTTTGCTCAGCAATTAAGCAGAAGAAGCAGATGTTGTGTGGAAGAAACCTTACTCATCCAGTAAATCTCAATTCCGACTGAACTTAGACCTCCTTATCCACATGTGCCCCAGAGCAGCTAGATGTGCAGAGAGAGAATCAAGGAGGGAGCTGCCAGGCTTCTGCAGGGTGGTAACCGCCAGCCACATGTGGCTATTAAGTGCCTGAAGTGTGCCCAGTGTGACTAAAGAACTGAACTGTAACTACTTAATTTTGATATGAAATTTAAATAGCGATGTATAGCTCATGGCTACCGAATGGACGATACAGAGATTCCACATTGCCCATGCTGGGTTATTTGAGTCACTCCACCCCTTTCAGTGGGACAAAGCTGAATTTAAAAAAGAAAGAGATGGCCATGCATTGTGGCACGAGCAAGGAGAGACCTTACAGCTTCCCCCAAGGTCCTCTGTAACCCCTTCCCTACCCAGCATCAGCCCTAAAACATTGCTGAGCAAACATTTTCAAACCACTAGTGTGAGGAGGAAGCTGCTAATTAGCCTGCCTGGACAATGGCCACATCTGTGTCCAGCTGGGCCAGTGCTTGACTCACAGTACTGCTTACTTCATACTTCTCTAATGAGTCACACTCGACTTCTCTTTAGATTTGCAGGCTCATTCTTGGGGCCAGGTTAGGATTTGTTCCCTGCATGCATCACTGGGTTACAGCACTAAGACCAAGGTGTTACATTTCTTCCTGTGCCAGGGAAGCAGCACAGAAAAGCGGTAACTAAGGCTGTGGGTCCTTTCAGCCAGATGTGAGAGATTAGAAAAAAAATTTTAATTTTTTTTTTTTTTTGGAGGCAGAGTCTCGCTCTGTTGCCCAGGCTGGAGTGCAGTGGCGCGATCTCAGCTCACTGCAAACTCCACCTACAAGCACCCGCCACCACGCCCGGCTAATTTTTTTATATTTTTAGTAGAGACGGGGTTTCACCGTGTTAGCCAGGATGGTCTCGATCTCCTGACCTTGTGATCCACCCACCTCGGCCTCCCAAAGTGCTGGGATTACAGGCTTGAGCCACCGCGCCCGGCCAAATTTAATGTTTTTTAAAGTGACTCCTGAAGTCAGTTTCTTGCATTGGAATCTGGCTTCAGGTGCCTCTGTTTCTACACCTGTAAGACAAGGATCATTACAGCGCCTCTGTCGTCATAGGGTGGTTGGGCTGAGAAAGTCTGAACAGTGCACTTTGTCCTTGGTAGCTGCTCAATTATTACCTCTTATTATGATGATGCTGGTGATGATGACTGTGAGCATGGTAATAAAGATTTTCTGGAAAGGTGATTTGAAGGTGTGACTCTCGTGTGTCCATGAGAGGGCAGCCTAAAATCATGGATGTCTGTGGAACAAGCAGCCTCTGTAAAGCCTCAAGGTAATGTGGGCAGTTTCAGGTGTGTTTGGTTCTTTTTCTTCTCTGTTTTTCTTTTTTCCCTCTGTTTGAAGAGCGCTTTCAGCCATTTTCAGGCTTACTTTAGATATGGAGCAGGCCCGTGAACACCTAGAGGGCAGCATGGGTGATACAGAGCTAGGTTCAAGCCCTGCGTGGGTGGGTGAGTTTGTGTAGGTGCCGATGAGAGCATCTGTCTAGGCGTCCTAGGCTTTTCTTTATAACTTTTCACACAGAACTAATTCTTATTAATCAGACTCTTGAGGTAGACACTAGAATCTGACTGTGTTTGGAGAAAAAAGAAACCTGACTTTCTATGTTGTTCCCCTTCCACAACTTCACACCTGCCTCTGAGCATTGTGTGCATGTGTTGGGGCCACCATGTAAGGGGACAGTGGCCGGAGCTGTATAGACCCAGAGTTGCATCAGCCACACATGGCTCTGGAACACACCAGGGGAGACTGAGTTACAGAGAGAGCAGAATAAGAGTCCTCAAACCATGTGGGAGCACAGAACATCACAGGGCTGGGGGACTGGGGTGGTCTTGAAGATGGGCAGGGTTTAAATAGGTGGAGCAGGGTAGAATAAGGGATGGCATGAGCTAGAAGGTACATGGGAGAAAGGGCAGTGCTGAGGTGAAGTTGGGAAAAGAGCTTGGGGTCAGATTGGGGGGTGGCTGGAATGAGCTGAGGAGTTGGTCTTTAAATTTTTGATGACGTTTATATTGTTGATGGTGTCATAATGATTAAGAGATGACTAAAACCAAAATGGAGAATGGCACTTGGATTTTTCTAGTACTTATCTCATTTTAATATCCCTGATATATAATCTAGGCTGCAAAACCAGATGTAAGTGGGGAATCATGGCAATCCAGTGTTTGTCACGCCATTCCCCTTCCTCATTCCCACTGCCTACACTGTGGGCGAGGCCTTCAGGCCTCCCTCCTGGACAGCAGCAGGAACCTCCTTAGAAGAAGCACAAGTTGCTGTGGCAGCAAGGCACACTATGATGCCAGCTTGTGATGCTCCCAGAGAGGAAGGCACAGATGCTGGTGAAGTGAACCTGGTTATATTAACATGAAAGCTGACTTATACAGAATGGTGTGCTTAAATATTATATAGATAATACACTGGGTCCAGTTGTAACAGAGTGCAGTTATTTCTAATCCTAAAATGACCATGAAGATCAATTTAATCTTTTATTTAGAAAGCCCTTTTTTTTTTTTTTTTTTTTT
>NW_012115021.1:1013075-1022848 GCF_000951035.1 Colobus angolensis palliatus
CTTCCCCTTCCCTTCCCTTCCTTCCCTCCCTTCATTCTTTCCTTCTTTCCTTCCACTAAGCCCTACCTAATAGAGGAGATTCTAGGGACAAGGATTTGCCTTGCCCTTTCCCCATCCTCTGTTGATCATCAGATGATACTCAGGAGAACCAGAACTTGGCAGGAATTGCAGTATGCAGTTCTGATACTTATTAATACTGTTTTTCTAATGTGATGGAACTTTCTCATGCTCACTTTCTCATGCTCAGCCTTTCCTCTAACCAGTGGCTCTTGCTTGGGCATCCCATGACCAGCAGCACCTGGGAACTTGTTAGAAATGCAGATTCTCAGCAGACTCCACCCCAGACCTATTGACTCAGAAACTCTGGGGATAAACCTCAGGGTTTTAACAATTTCTCTAGGGGATTCTCCTACCTGATCTCTCAGATTTGAGAACTATTGCTGTAAATGGTCCTGATAAGAATCTTCCTCTTAAATTCAGATTCACTTAGCTTTTTTAAGGACTTACTGCATACTAGTCATTATCCCATAGACTTAGCGTGACCTGGTGATGTAGGTAAGCTCATCCCATTTTATAGGCAAGGAAGCTAAAGCCCAGTTTCCTTGAAATGGAAATGATTAGTTCAAGTTCACAGGGATAAAAAGCGGCAGGCAGAGGTGGGATTTGAATCCTTACCTCCTGAGTCCAAATCTGGGATATGGAGTCCCATATGAAGGAACAAAAAGATACACACAAACACGAGGCAATACTGACCTATACAGGACTAACATTAAATAAGACTTGTGCACTGGACAACTTTTGTTTTCTGTATGTGTGAATCACCCCATTCTGACTTTTTGGAGTTCCATAAATCCTCTTCTCTTAGAACTTGGTTATCATCTATTTCTCATCATCTCTCCAAAAGTGGGTGATACAAAGTGAGTGTGTTTTTCTCTCAGGGACAGCTGTGTTTTCATCAGCCACCTCAAGGTCTGAAGGAATGAATCTCCAGTGGTGGGATTTGGAGCAGCTCAGTCGGCTGGAGATGGATGGCAGGGGTAGTTTTTCTAGAGGCCACTGAAAAGTCCAGGGGCAGGTCTGGCTTTCAGTGAGCACTCATTCCCTTACAACGATGCCCCCCAGATAGCTGATCAGTGGTCAGGCTGGTTCAGTGAAGCTCACTTGTTCTTTGTTCTCATCGGTCCCGTAGTAGAGAAGGGACCACTTTTTGAGGTCCTTCTGGCATGTAGGAAATCTACCGTAACCTACCCAGTACTTAATTCACTCTAGGATGAAAGGTTTCAACACTTCAGTTAGGTCATTGGTTAAACACTTTATGTTAAAACCATATAATGAAATACTATTCAGCCCCAATCTCAAGTGGCTGTACTTCAGGCATCACATGGCAGAGTTCTCTTCCCTCCAAGCCCCAGCTTTTATCAGGCAGACTGTCCGAGTTGGCCATCATCATTTAATGGGCCAGGATCGTGAGGACTGGACTCTGCCAAGGCATGCATACTCATGATTGTAGAGTCTCAGGCCAAAAACAAGAGCACAGTTAATAGCTAATACAAATATAAGACTTACAGGAGGTAAAAATCCCCCTTTCTGCTCACAGGTCCCTGGAGAGGCAGTCTCTTAGCAAAGTGCTATTCAGAGAAAAATTATGCAGAGGAGGCTGAGATGTGGAGAAGCCAGATCCTCATCTCATCCCTCTGGTATAGACAGAAGGGATAAATCCAGATACCTATTAAATGACCTTTATATGTTTCTAGTAAGTGTGACATAAAGGAGCCTTTTCCTGATCTTTAAGTCATGGTTACTCAGTTGATGCTGTCCTAACTTAATTTTGCTTCTGTGTGTGTTTCTTTAAGCCATGAGACAATTGTATCTTTTTGTTTTGGAGTCAGGCTACAATTAACCCAATTCCTGGAGCATCTCAGGGTTGGGCTTTATGAGGGCAAAAGGGTGTCATTATAACTGCTAGCTCAGGTCTTCTCCAGTGGAGATAGGGAGAGGAGTTGGTATTTGCAGTGTCATGGAGGTGGTGGGGAGCGCAGAATTAGAGCACCTTCACTGCAGCACCAAGGACAACTTTATGAAAGTAACAATTTGGGTAATACAGGAGAGTGTTTTTGATAAATACTGTTACAAGAGAAGCCGAAGCCTAATGGTTGTTTTTCTCTTCTGGTTAAAAATTACTGGGTTCTGCCTCCCTGCCTCCTCTACATACGTAACTGTGAATGCATGGATGCTTTATTTTGTGGCCAGAAGGTTCTTTACTCTTGCCTCTTGAAAATTTTGAAATGTGCAATGTTATCCCAGATTACTATATAGCAGAAAAGTGTCACACTATGTAAAACAGTTGGTTCCCCTTTAAGAAGTTCTAAGATGAAAATGCAGCTTTGCAAAATAGATCTCAGTGTCATGTATCACCCCAAAAACTCAAATTATATTTGCATTAAAATTTTCTCAAAGCAAAATGTTTTATACTTTTAACTAGAAAAGATGATCTTGGTTCTGGAGCAGAATTCCAGCTCTCCTGGATAGGGCAAAGTGGCTTGAGATAGGCCTCAAGGAGTTAATGCTTATTGGGCATTATTCCTAGGGCAGCTTCTCCCCAGAGAGGGGAGGGGACAGGACGCGCAGTGTTCGGGTTGAGAACCAGTGCTAGCCTAGCTGCGTTGTTTACTCTTCACCTACCCAGAACACGCTGGTGTGGCAGAGAGAGCACATATGCCTGGATTTTGGATGCTGAGCACAGAAAGCCCCATTTGGTGACTCACACCATGCTCTGAGGCAGCAGGCAGTGTGGTGGGGCCAGGTGGTTAATCTTGTTAACACTCGCCTTACATGACTGTGTAGGAACGGCTGGAGGCGATGATGCGCCGGTCCCTGGAGCGCACACAGCAGCTGGAGCTGAAAAAGAAGTATTCGTGGGGAACACCACTGGCCATTGGACCCGGAGGACATGATGGTGAGTGTAGGGTTGCCCCTGTATTTCAGGTCCCGGGTGGGAAATAATGGAGCAGGCAGGGGATCATGGGCACCGCTGGGTGTCTCCAGGATCTGGGGGATGCTTTGTACAGCTTTTCAGAGGCACCACGTTCAGATGTGATGTTTAAAACTGCCAAGATTCCTATGCATGCATTTGTTATGAAGGGGATCTATGCATTCTTCTTGATAGCAAACAGCAGTTGACACAAAAACTGGGCATTGAGGGAGAGCAAAAGAAAAGACTTTGAACGCAGAGCCCAGTGAGCTGGGCCCAGCTGGCAAGCCCAGGGCTGGTCTGACTTCAGGGGAGGGAAACGGCAAGAGACTCTGTTACTTTCCAGATGCGATCAGGAAAAGCAGAGTGGCAGTTACCCTCCAAAAAGGGCTGGACTATTTCCTGCTTCATTTTAAATTTTTGTTGCTTTTTCGACTTTGTTTCGGGTGACTTATTTCATTACCAGTTCATATTCATCTTTAAATTTTCAAATCTAGAATTTAGTATATGGATTGTTACTAGTCTCTGGATGGCTTTTCCTTCTTTTCAGTGTCTCACTACATTTCAGCGATCTTAGCACTCTATTATGCAGGAGGTGTGTACTAGCTTTATCTGAGAGCAAATGCATTTGAGTTTACAGGACAGTTCTTGACTTTGCTGTATTGTGCTTTTAACTTTTGGGCAGTAAATATACTTTATTTTTTCTTTTTTGAAAAGCCAACAATGCATTTCAGTTACTTTTTCTAATTTCCTAATTAGAAACTAAGAAGCAACAAGAAATTGGGACTTTTTTCTTTTACCTCTCTTTGCTCTGATTTTTTGCTGTGTAGGTGAATCAGAAAATACCCCACCCCCTCCTCTAGGTTTAGCAGCCAGCACCCTCCCTCCGGATGCAGGGACCACTGCCGCAGCTGCCGAGTCCACCAACGGTATATCCGAGCATCACTGTGCCATAGCATTTTGTGATAACTGTTCTGATCACCCTCCTCCATCACCACGTCTGTGTCAAGCACTTTTACAACTGATTTCTTAGTCTGGCCTGTTACAATTTTTTTTTTTTTCCTAGCAACATGAATGACATACCCATATTTCTTTGTTCCTCTGTCATTATAGAGTGGTGCATGCCTTACATCTTAGTGCCCTGGAAACATTTTATCCTCAGCTCACTAATGTCTGCCTTGAAAATCTTGTCAGTGTTGGATTTTTGCACATTCAGATCTTTAACAATCTCTTCATCATCTGTTGTAGACATTAAGTAGTAGGGCATTCTGATTACTTCTGGTTACCAAAACCTGTATTCACCCAGAGTTCTGAATGGAAAACTTAGGCTTAGTGTTAAAGTGATAGATTCCTGTAGAGGTGTTTGAGAGGGAGTGGTAGGGAATTTATCAGTGCTAACACTGGGAATCCGAATAATTAGATAATTTGGCTTTGTGCTTGATTTTATCTCTCTGTCTAATAGGCTGTTTTATATACAGGCCTGAGAAACTCCTCTGGTCTAGATCAAGAACAGAACTAGCCAAACTTTGTTCCCATTTAATAATGACTTTAGAAATTCAATCCATCTTTAACTGGCAAAAAAAAAAAAGTAAAATGTTCAGTGTCTGTGTAATAGTATTCAAAATTTTGTCCATTTTTGTGCTTCTCCTCTCTCCCAGGTGGTCCTGCTTCAGGCCTGGGAGCCTGACTAGACGAGGCCTAGTGGGCTTCTCTGCACACTGCCAGGCCTCTCTGTCACTTACTGTACTTTCTGACCCCTTGTCTGCCTAGGGGCAAAGGATTAGGAAAGGGGCTTTGTCCTCTGGGGCTGATGTTGGCCCAACTACAGGACAGCTTGGCAGGTACATGCGAAAGTGGTAGCTGCTGCCCCTTGGCTGTGTGTGTCATGGAGAGTGACAGATTGGACCTCCTTTGGTTGAAGTAATGGGGATGGATGATATGTGCATGCAGTCAGACTCAGGTGCTGTGCCCAGTTGCCTATAGTACTTAGCAGATAGGGAAAGAGTGAAGAACTGAAACATCATCTAGTTTTCTCCTTTGTAGGCATGGAGGGATTTTTGAAATCAGATGAGAGGCAGAGATTGGCCAAAGAAAGACGAGAAGAAAGAGAAAAATGTCTGGGTAAGTTATGCACTTTAGCTATTTCGGTCCAAGGGAGTGGAGATATGATGGTGTCTTTTCTGAAGATTCTTAGAAATTTGTGAATGAATGGGAAGAGAACTAGGACAATTGCTAGATGAACATGAAGAATCAGGGGTGAACCTACTCTGCAACTGGCATGTTCACAAATAGGTAATTCTCAGAACAGTTCACTCGGCAAACATTGAACCTCTGCTGTGTTCTAGCCTCTGTGTTAGGGTCTGCAGATATGATATTGAAGAAAGAGAAACAGTCGCTGTCCCTGACCTAAGGAAGTCCTAACACCTTCAAGTGTCAACTGTGTACACTCTCTCAGGTTCTCTCTTGGGAATCTAAAAGGGCCATCCTCAGCAGAACTGAGAAAATCAGCACTTGAGTCATTCTGTATTTTAGGACAGAAGGCCATGGTTGAGAAAGGCTGTCTTGCCTCTTGCAGGTTGTAGACAGATTAGTGCAGAGTGTTCTTCACAGGATGCTGAGGGAGATAGCGTTTCCCCACTGCATTGAGACAAATGAGGAGCTTTCAGGTTCTTCTCTTCTTCACTGCCTCCTGCTGATCGGTACAAGCATTGCCTCCTCCAGGGAACCCTTCCCTGTCTTGGCTAGGTGGAATTAAGGGCCCCTTAGTAAATGCCTTGAGGGTAAGGCAAATTTTATTCATGTGTTTTACCCCCGACCTAGCTCAGTGTCTGGTGCTTGGTGCACACACAGTTAACCTGCTTTTGAATGAGCATACCCTTATAAGCATCATTGCTCAACCTAGCATATAGTTTAGCCATTGTGCACAAGTTTGACTTAATGATAGCCGTCATAGTCATAGCTCCCACGTCGGGAGGCACTTACTGTGTACTTCACGGTCATCATCTTGTTCAATCTTCACAACACTGTGATGTGGCAAACATGACTGTCCCCACATTGTAGAGGAGGCAGAGGGATGATCTAGCTAACATGCTTAGGGTTACCCAGCTAGTGACGGAGGTACCAGAACCCTTTATCTCAATGAGTGCATCCTAGGATCCTACCAGGCTCTTTTTAGGGCTCTGCCCTTGCTTCCGTGTTTTTGGTCTTAATCCACACTGCATGGGGTGCTCTGGTAATGACACCTGTCTTCTGCTTTCCTTCCCCAGCTGCTCGGGAGCAACAGATCCTGGAGAAACAGAAAAGAGCCAAGCTCCAGTACGAAAAGCAAATGGAGGAGCGATGGCGAAAACTGGAAGAGCAGCGGCAGCGGGAGGACCAGAAGAGGGCTGCTGTGGAAGAGAAAAGGAAACAGAAGCTCCGGGAGGAGGAGGTAAGGCCCAGGTGCACCCTCCGCCACCTCCCAGCCCCCTCAGCAGGGTGCTCAGAGTGCCTGGGCATCCTGCCCAGCTCTGGAGTAGGAAAGAAACCTGCCGTGCACCTTCTCCTTGGTGGCTCCCATGCCTTCTTTCAGCAGCATGACATGAAACTGGAAGCAGCACCAACATAGAACCACAGAGATTTACCCATTCAACTCAGGTGTTAATTTGCTGTGCGACCTAGGGCAAACTGGTTGGCTTCTCTGGGCCTTGATTTGTGTGTCTGTGAAGTGAGAGGGTTGGATTTGGCAGTCTCCAATGCCTCTTCTAGTCATAACCTTTTCTGATTCTAAGACTCAAAGGGTCCCTGGTGGTGTAGTAGATAGGGAAAAAAAAAAAAGACTCAGAGGAGATTGTGGATAGCGGCTGGGTGGTGTGAATCTGAGGGTTACAGATGGGAGTTCATGCCTCCAGGGCAGACACAAGGCCAGAACAAGAACTGTGAGGTTGAGAACATTGTGATCCTGTCAGTTGCTACTGGCAAATTAGTCTACCCTCAAATACCAAGATGCTAGTATATTTAAATTTTAATGTAGTTCTTTACTTTAATTGCTCTTTCCAGTTACCTTTTAAAAAAGAGATGGCACATAATTACCCCTACAGAGTTATTACTAAATTTTGAAAATATATTTAGAAAGCATATTTGGATTATAGATTTTCTTCACGATTATATTTTTAGGATGTAATAAAAACCTTATGTCAGTTGATGATAATTTTTTATTCATAAGGTATAATGATTCATCTTTTAGTATGAACAATATAGAGGTTTGGTAATCTCCAACACTGTAGGATATAAAGATGTTTGTACGAATTCAGTATTTTTTAAAATCTCTGAATGGTTGTTTATCACTATATATATTTACCCCTTCCTTTTTTTTTTTTTTTTTAAAAGAACACATACGAAAACACACAGAGTCAGACCCATCTTGCCCAAGAAGCACCCTTTCATGGTGATTTCTTTCCTCCTCTTAGGAAATGAGATCTAAGCCAGTGTCTTAGCTATGGTTCACCGTTACTGGCTGCAGTCTGATTGCTGTGCCTTTATCTCCTCCCAGTTCAAATGTCAGCTCAAATGCCAGCTCTACCACTGAGCAGCTGGTGGCCAGGGGCAAGTCACATGCCCCTCTGACTCTGTCTCCTTAGCCCAAAAGAGAGGTAGTTACAGGAATTAAAAGAGGTAACTTTTGTAAAAGTGCCCAGCAAAGCACCTAGCACAGAGTAATCATTCAGGAATGTTACATTCTGTTTAGTTACTTCAGCTGAGCCTAGCTAAAGCAAGGTCAGGAGGGAGCTACTCACAAAAGCTTATGAAACAGAGTCAGTAGATGGGAAAAAGCCACAGTATAATAGGCTGTTTTGGTAACTTGGGACAGATTTCTCCTTTCCTCCCTTGTGTGTTTGTCAAGAGTTGCTGGACTCACCTATTTTCTTCCTATCCTCCATTCCTTGATGACTTAGAGCTTGTCCTCTTCCTCCATGATGTCTCCATTTTGAAAGCTTGTCACTGCTGCTTCAAGGAAGGGGTACTGTGAAGTCACATAAGATACTTCCCATGCTCTGACATATGCAGTGTCACTGGGGGCTGCTTTTGAGGCAATTTCTGTTTATAATTTTTCTCTACAGATAGTGCTAGAGGCATGTTAAATTAAGCAGTCCAGCTCCCCTTTCTTGGAGGTGAGAGAGTTTTATGCCATGTGATGCAGCTGAATCTTTTGTGGTTTTCCTTCTGGGTAATTTTCTATTTGTGTGCTTCCTTGCACCCCGAATGTGGTGGAGGGAGGCAGGAGGCTGCCCGACTGACCCTTGTCAGCCCAAGCTGAGCTTGGTTCCCTCTTCTCCCTAGGCACAGCAGGGCAGGACTGAGGGCTGGGCCTCCTGTGGTTGTGTAGCAACGCAAGGAAACAGCAACCTCCCTCTGCCACCTGCTCCTGCCCTCAGGTTCCCAGGGGACCCAGGTGTAGCTTAGGGACTTGCCACACACAGGCTGGCTTGTTAGTTACATTGGGTCTCTAGCTGGTTGGAAAGTGTTTGTGTTGCCCACCAAATCCTGCCTCTCTGGGTCTGATACTTAGGAGCTCATGAGAGGCCTATTGACCCCATCCCAGCCCTGTCCTGGGTCTGTATCTCTGTGGTTGCCATGATGTCACTCTTGATAACCCCTCATGTCTATGCCAGGGCAGAAGTGGGTACCACCAATGGCCTGACTCTCAGAGGTCTCCAGAATTGGCAGAGGCAGAAGCTAGTCAGGCCTGTCCCAGGGAGGGGATGGGGTGGTTCTGCTGTCCACTTGACACCCTGACCTTAAACTCATTATCTTGCTGGAGGCCACCTACTCGTAAGGTGAGTTCTTAGAACCTTCACGTGCCACACAACTCCCAGGAACCGAGCTACCAGAACAAGTTCCTGTCACCTGTGTTTGGGCTGACAACACAGTATGCCCACCCATTCTCAGGGCAGTATATCTTCCTGACCAGTGGCCCTGGAAAATTGGATTTGGAAAAGCCATCTTCATGTTCCTTATGCTAAACAGAAAAGAGAAAGGCCTCTTTCTTTCTTTCTTTCTTTTTCTTTCTTTTCTTTCTTTCTTTCTCTTTCTTTCTTTCTTTGTCTCTGTCTCTCTGTGTCTCTGTCTGTCTGTCTGTCTCTCTCTCTCTCTCTCGTCTGTCTTTCTTCACACATCCCTGCTGAGGACCACTTGGGGTGTGTCCCTGCAGTGTCATCCCCAGAACACATGTAATGGGCCGGGCACGGTGGCTTATGCCTGTAATCCCAGCACTTTGGGAAGCCGAGGCAGGTGGATCACCTGAGGTCAGGAGTTCAAGACCAGCCTGGCCAACATGGTGAAACCCAGTCTCTGCTAAAAATACAAAAATTACACAGGCATAGTGGTGCTCGCCTGTAATCCTAGCTACTTAGGAAGCTGAGATGAGAGAATCACTTGAACCCAGGAGGTGGAGCTTGCAGTGAGCAGAGATCGCACCACTGCATTCCAGCCTGGGTGACAAAGCAAGACTCCATCTCAAACAAACAAACAAAAAAATATATAATGGCAGTTGAAGAGGCCCAGCCACCCTTACCACCCATTCCTGCCAGAGACTGCTGTCTGAGTAACTGTCTGGAATGTGCCCTGCTGGCGACCTTTAATACTGTTCAGCCAGTTCGGGGGTCACCTTGGTCGTGATTCTCTAAATTCATCCAGACAGGTCTAAAGCCAGAGCTCAAGACATCAAGTGTGAGGCTGGCTGGCTTCCTTCCTTCCTTCCTTCCTTCCTTCCTTCCTTCCTTCCTATCTCCCTTCCCCTTTCCCCAATCCTTGTTTAAAAGGC
>NW_012115021.1:1023398-1046615 GCF_000951035.1 Colobus angolensis palliatus
CTTCCCCTTCCCTTCCCTTCCTTCCCTCCCTTCATTCTTTCCTTCTTTCCTTCCACTAAGCCCTACCTAATAGAGGAGATTCTAGGGACAAGGATTTGCCTTGCCCTTTCCCCATCCTCTGTTGATCATCAGATGATACTCAGGAGAACCAGAACTTGGCAGGAATTGCAGTATGCAGTTCTGATACTTATTAATACTGTTTTTCTAATGTGATGGAACTTTCTCATGCTCACTTTCTCATGCTCAGCCTTTCCTCTAACCAGTGGCTCTTGCTTGGGCATCCCATGACCAGCAGCACCTGGGAACTTGTTAGAAATGCAGATTCTCAGCAGACTCCACCCCAGACCTATTGACTCAGAAACTCTGGGGATAAACCTCAGGGTTTTAACAATTTCTCTAGGGGATTCTCCTACCTGATCTCTCAGATTTGAGAACTATTGCTGTAAATGGTCCTGATAAGAATCTTCCTCTTAAATTCAGATTCACTTAGCTTTTTTAAGGACTTACTGCATACTAGTCATTATCCCATAGACTTAGCGTGACCTGGTGATGTAGGTAAGCTCATCCCATTTTATAGGCAAGGAAGCTAAAGCCCAGTTTCCTTGAAATGGAAATGATTAGTTCAAGTTCACAGGGATAAAAAGCGGCAGGCAGAGGTGGGATTTGAATCCTTACCTCCTGAGTCCAAATCTGGGATATGGAGTCCCATATGAAGGAACAAAAAGATACACACAAACACGAGGCAATACTGACCTATACAGGACTAACATTAAATAAGACTTGTGCACTGGACAACTTTTGTTTTCTGTATGTGTGAATCACCC
The DNA here is from genome assembly GCF_000951035.1 of Colobus angolensis palliatus. Classification (NCBI taxonomy): domain Eukaryota; kingdom Metazoa; phylum Chordata; class Mammalia; order Primates; family Cercopithecidae; genus Colobus; species Colobus angolensis. Next base: position 1,024,223 of record NW_012115021.1, read on the forward strand.
CATTCTGACTTTTTGGAGTTCCATAAATCCTCTTCTCTTAGAACTTGGTTATCATCTATTTCTCATCATCTCTCCAAAAGTGGGTGATACAAAGTGAGTGTGTTTTTCTCTCAGGGACAGCTGTGTTTTCATCAGCCACCTCAAGGTCTGAAGGAATGAATCTCCAGTGGTGGGATTTGGAGCAGCTCAGTCGGCTGGAGATGGATGGCAGGGGTAGTTTTTCTAGAGGCCACTGAAAAGTCCAGGGGCAGGTCTGGCTTTCAGTGAGCACTCATTCCCTTACAACGATGCCCCCCAGATAGCTGATCAGTGGTCAGGCTGGTTCAGTGAAGCTCACTTGTTCTTTGTTCTCATCGGTCCCGTAGTAGAGAAGGGACCACTTTTTGAGGTCCTTCTGGCATGTAGGAAATCTACCGTAACCTACCCAGTACTTAATTCACTCTAGGATGAAAGGTTTCAACACTTCAGTTAGGTCATTGGTTAAACACTTTATGTTAAAACCATATAATGAAATACTATTCAGCCCCAATCTCAAGTGGCTGTACTTCAGGCATCACATGGCAGAGTTCTCTTCCCTCCAAGCCCCAGCTTTTATCAGGCAGACTGTCCGAGTTGGCCATCATCATTTAATGGGCCAGGATCGTGAGGACTGGACTCTGCCAAGGCATGCATACTCATGATTGTAGAGTCTCAGGCCAAAAACAAGAGCACAGTTAATAGCTAATACAAATATAAGACTTACAGGAGGTAAAAATCCCCCTTTCTGCTCACAGGTCCCTGGAGAGGCAGTCTCTTAGCAAAGTGCTATTCAGAGAAAAATTATGCAGAGGAGGCTGAGATGTGGAGAAGCCAGATCCTCATCTCATCCCTCTGGTATAGACAGAAGGGATAAATCCAGATACCTATTAAATGACCTTTATATGTTTCTAGTAAGTGTGACATAAAGGAGCCTTTTCCTGATCTTTAAGTCATGGTTACTCAGTTGATGCTGTCCTAACTTAATTTTGCTTCTGTGTGTGTTTCTTTAAGCCATGAGACAATTGTATCTTTTTGTTTTGGAGTCAGGCTACAATTAACCCAATTCCTGGAGCATCTCAGGGTTGGGCTTTATGAGGGCAAAAGGGTGTCATTATAACTGCTAGCTCAGGTCTTCTCCAGTGGAGATAGGGAGAGGAGTTGGTATTTGCAGTGTCATGGAGGTGGTGGGGAGCGCAGAATTAGAGCACCTTCACTGCAGCACCAAGGACAACTTTATGAAAGTAACAATTTGGGTAATACAGGAGAGTGTTTTTGATAAATACTGTTACAAGAGAAGCCGAAGCCTAATGGTTGTTTTTCTCTTCTGGTTAAAAATTACTGGGTTCTGCCTCCCTGCCTCCTCTACATACGTAACTGTGAATGCATGGATGCTTTATTTTGTGGCCAGAAGGTTCTTTACTCTTGCCTCTTGAAAATTTTGAAATGTGCAATGTTATCCCAGATTACTATATAGCAGAAAAGTGTCACACTATGTAAAACAGTTGGTTCCCCTTTAAGAAGTTCTAAGATGAAAATGCAGCTTTGCAAAATAGATCTCAGTGTCATGTATCACCCCAAAAACTCAAATTATATTTGCATTAAAATTTTCTCAAAGCAAAATGTTTTATACTTTTAACTAGAAAAGATGATCTTGGTTCTGGAGCAGAATTCCAGCTCTCCTGGATAGGGCAAAGTGGCTTGAGATAGGCCTCAAGGAGTTAATGCTTATTGGGCATTATTCCTAGGGCAGCTTCTCCCCAGAGAGGGGAGGGGACAGGACGCGCAGTGTTCGGGTTGAGAACCAGTGCTAGCCTAGCTGCGTTGTTTACTCTTCACCTACCCAGAACACGCTGGTGTGGCAGAGAGAGCACATATGCCTGGATTTTGGATGCTGAGCACAGAAAGCCCCATTTGGTGACTCACACCATGCTCTGAGGCAGCAGGCAGTGTGGTGGGGCCAGGTGGTTAATCTTGTTAACACTCGCCTTACATGACTGTGTAGGAACGGCTGGAGGCGATGATGCGCCGGTCCCTGGAGCGCACACAGCAGCTGGAGCTGAAAAAGAAGTATTCGTGGGGAACACCACTGGCCATTGGACCCGGAGGACATGATGGTGAGTGTAGGGTTGCCCCTGTATTTCAGGTCCCGGGTGGGAAATAATGGAGCAGGCAGGGGATCATGGGCACCGCTGGGTGTCTCCAGGATCTGGGGGATGCTTTGTACAGCTTTTCAGAGGCACCACGTTCAGATGTGATGTTTAAAACTGCCAAGATTCCTATGCATGCATTTGTTATGAAGGGGATCTATGCATTCTTCTTGATAGCAAACAGCAGTTGACACAAAAACTGGGCATTGAGGGAGAGCAAAAGAAAAGACTTTGAACGCAGAGCCCAGTGAGCTGGGCCCAGCTGGCAAGCCCAGGGCTGGTCTGACTTCAGGGGAGGGAAACGGCAAGAGACTCTGTTACTTTCCAGATGCGATCAGGAAAAGCAGAGTGGCAGTTACCCTCCAAAAAGGGCTGGACTATTTCCTGCTTCATTTTAAATTTTTGTTGCTTTTTCGACTTTGTTTCGGGTGACTTATTTCATTACCAGTTCATATTCATCTTTAAATTTTCAAATCTAGAATTTAGTATATGGATTGTTACTAGTCTCTGGATGGCTTTTCCTTCTTTTCAGTGTCTCACTACATTTCAGCGATCTTAGCACTCTATTATGCAGGAGGTGTGTACTAGCTTTATCTGAGAGCAAATGCATTTGAGTTTACAGGACAGTTCTTGACTTTGCTGTATTGTGCTTTTAACTTTTGGGCAGTAAATATACTTTATTTTTTCTTTTTTGAAAAGCCAACAATGCATTTCAGTTACTTTTTCTAATTTCCTAATTAGAAACTAAGAAGCAACAAGAAATTGGGACTTTTTTCTTTTACCTCTCTTTGCTCTGATTTTTTGCTGTGTAGGTGAATCAGAAAATACCCCACCCCCTCCTCTAGGTTTAGCAGCCAGCACCCTCCCTCCGGATGCAGGGACCACTGCCGCAGCTGCCGAGTCCACCAACGGTATATCCGAGCATCACTGTGCCATAGCATTTTGTGATAACTGTTCTGATCACCCTCCTCCATCACCACGTCTGTGTCAAGCACTTTTACAACTGATTTCTTAGTCTGGCCTGTTACAATTTTTTTTTTTTTCCTAGCAACATGAATGACATACCCATATTTCTTTGTTCCTCTGTCATTATAGAGTGGTGCATGCCTTACATCTTAGTGCCCTGGAAACATTTTATCCTCAGCTCACTAATGTCTGCCTTGAAAATCTTGTCAGTGTTGGATTTTTGCACATTCAGATCTTTAACAATCTCTTCATCATCTGTTGTAGACATTAAGTAGTAGGGCATTCTGATTACTTCTGGTTACCAAAACCTGTATTCACCCAGAGTTCTGAATGGAAAACTTAGGCTTAGTGTTAAAGTGATAGATTCCTGTAGAGGTGTTTGAGAGGGAGTGGTAGGGAATTTATCAGTGCTAACACTGGGAATCCGAATAATTAGATAATTTGGCTTTGTGCTTGATTTTATCTCTCTGTCTAATAGGCTGTTTTATATACAGGCCTGAGAAACTCCTCTGGTCTAGATCAAGAACAGAACTAGCCAAACTTTGTTCCCATTTAATAATGACTTTAGAAATTCAATCCATCTTTAACTGGCAAAAAAAAAAAAAAAAAAAAAAAGATGTAAAAGGGATGCAGTATTTACCAGCAATGCAGAAAGTCATATTAGCAGCAGGAATCAGTATCCTTGGTTTCTGACATTCCTTTGACAATTAATAATCCTTATTGGGGGTGCTTCGTAACAGCAATTTTGCTGCACAAGCAGAGTTACCTCTAGCGTGGGCACTGGCTTTCCCCCTAAGAAAGGTGCAGGAGGGCCAGGCATGGTGGCTTGTGCCTGTAATCCCAGCACTTTGGGAGGCCGAGGCAGGCAGATCAGTTGAGATCAGGAGTTCACCTGGCCAACATGGTGAAACCCCGCCTCTACTAAAAATATAAAAATTAGTCAAGTGTGGTGGCGATTGCCTGTAGCCCCAGCTACTCAGGCTGAGGAAGAGAATTGCTTGAACCCGGGAGGCAGAGGTTGCAGTGAGATCGTGTCAGTGCACTCCAGCCTGGGTGATGGAGCAAGACTCCGTCTTGAAAAAAAAAAGAAAAAAGAAGAGAAAGGTGCAGAGAGATGGAGTAATCACCCACTGGGAATCAGCACCCAGGGCCCGGGCCAGGGTGAAATGAGTGCAGTACTTGACTAGAGCACACAATTTAAGGGAGTGCCAAAAATCTCAGTAATAAAGATAAAATAATATCTTAATGTGATATTTTTAAAATCAAAATTAGTGCAAAACAATCCATAATAAACAACACATTTCTAAAGGCCAGTGCCATGCTGAGCATATCAGAGCCTGAAGCAAAAGGGAAAATGTGCACCCCTATATACATGGTTTTATGTAATTTCTAATGTTTAATTTTTTCAAAACGTTAAAGTAGTTTAAAATATGGAAAAATTGAAAAGTAGGAGTATTAAAACTCACATTTCAACTTTAAATACTTTGTTTCTATGCAAATCAAATTTATTATACTTTTACTTCAGCTTTAGTTAATTAAAAATTTTGGGACCAGGTGCAGTGGCTCACGCCTGCCTGTAATCCCAGCACTTTGGGAGGCTGAGGCGGATCACAAGGTCAAGAGATCAAGACCATCCTGGCCAACATGGTGAAATACCGTCTCTACTAACAATACAAAAATTAGCTGGGCATGGTGGCGAGCGCCTGTAGTGCCAGCTACTCAGGAGGCTGAGGCAGGAGAATCACTTGAACCCGGGAGGCGGAGGTTGCAGTGAGCTGAGATCGTGCCACTGCACTGTAGCCTGGGAGACAGAGTGAGACTGTCAAAAAAAAAAAAAAAAAAAAAAATTATTTAAGATTGTCATTTGGTCAGCAGAAATTATAGAACACGGCAGTTCTCATAGCAGTTCTCATGTGAAAACAAGATGAACAAAGGAGTAGATTTTGAAAATATTATTGATGACTTTGCTTTTTCTACAACCAAGAGCACACATTTTTCTTTTGGCCTCAGGCTTTAACATAGCTTGACAGGGCACTGTCAGCATCTCTTTGTTTGCTATAATGGTTTAATTTAGAGACCAGTCTGAAATAATGACTGGAACATGAGAACACCAAACTCAAGGTCACCTGTTAAAATCCTAACCTCAAACAGTTAAAGCATTTGCGAAAGGGCCATTTTGATCTGTCTCTTACTAAGTAAGAAAAGGAAAACCAACTGCTAAAGAGGCCGTTCTGCTTTAAATACAACTCCGAGAGGACGAATTTCATCTCTTTCCAACCTGAGCTATAGATAACCTTCATAAAAGAATCGGTTTCAGCAAGCAGTGACAGTCAGACCATAAGGCGTTTTCCAGTGGTTGGTGATTTGTCTCTGGGTCCAGGTTGGTTTTGTTTTTGTGTGATGTGAGCATGCTCAAAAATTCCTAGACAAAAGAAAATGATTTGTTGGTGGGATTAACATGGCTTTAGTTGAACAGTTGAGTGAGGTTGAACATTTGAAATTGAAGATGACAACACAGTGAAGAAATTGCAGAGATCTTGCTGCAGACCAAGGGCTGCTGTAGCCTGGGCATTTCCAGATTAGGATAATGAGATGCCAGGATGATGAAAGCAGAGCATGCTGTGCCACAGCATTTAGGAGATGTGTGGATGAGGACAGGAAGGACACTTTGGGATATGTGTTTCTCGATTCTACAGTAGTGTGATGAATACCAATGTCTTTAATGCATTTCTCTGCAGCATGTGACAAACTTTCAACATCAACTATGAATTTGCCAAAGCCGACGGAGCCTCCCATGAGTAAACGCCTGTCTTCATCCACCGCGGCAATATCCTATTCCCCAGACCGAGGCAAGTGAATATGTAGACTTGGTCTCTCCAGTTTGTTTCTTTTCTGGTGTGAGCATCTTAACGTTGGTCTTTGTGAGAGCCTCCTCTTGAGCCTTCTGCAGATACCATCATTGTCCTAGTCTTGTGGTCTGAATGTGGGAGCCCTAGGGCCTTGTCAGTGGGACTTTGGAACGTGGCATGGCTCTTTAGAGCCAGGTCGTTGTTGAATAGAGGCAAGAATTAATGCAGTCTCCCAGTCTGAAAGAGACTGTTCTGTTTTCCACATTGCATGTAGGAGTTAGCTTGCCCAGGAATTAATTAACCAATGGGCAGATGTGACCATTAAAGTAAGTACCTGGTCAGTGATGGAATACAGTTGATTAACCAGAAAGAGCAGAATTGATAAGTTATAGTTACATGGGAGGCTTAGATATGTGAAAAAATGGGGTTCTGCCATCATCTGTGGTTTATAGGCCTGCCCATTTTGTAGATGAAAAGAGAAGCACAGAACTAATGAGGCCTCTAAAAGAGGAAAAGAATGGGTGGCACTCTGTTTTGAGTTGGGAGATGATGTGTATGGGACGTGTGCCAGTTCCAGAACCTGAGTAGATTTAACACGGTCTGCATTCTCACAAAGGCTCAGATAAGTCACTGAAAGTCTGTTTATACCTTTCAGAGTATATAGGTTAAGGAAATAAGGGAAGCTCTCCATGCACTAAATGTTTATTCTAAAGCAACACTGAAGAAGTATCAGGTGCCAGTGGAGTGTTTAGCACAAGTTATCACCAAGGGCAGAGCAAGAGGCTGGTTGCGACTTGGCAGAGGCTGATGTGCCTTCCTGGTTGTTTCCACTGACATTGACTTTGTACCTCTATCCCAGAGGCATGTTATGTGTATCAGAGACCCTATAAGGTTCATAATGCTACTGATCTGTGATGCAGTTCATGGTAAGCACCAGGAACCTGGAAGTGATGAAGAGCCGAATACAGAGTGAGGGAAAAGTTAATTCATTGCCATATATAATACATTCTAAACTGATCTAAATATTTTGGTCATTGACTTCTAGATTATGAATACTACTATCTTTCATTAAAGCTGATAATCAGTTGGCTGTTTGTATTTTTGTGCCTCTTCACTTAATTTTTACCCTTATTGACATGCAAAAGTATGAAAAGATATATTTTTATACAATTACAGGATGACATTTTATTTAAAAATCAGTGTGTTATGAAATGTTTCTTAGCACAGGACCTCAAACAAGTGTTTTATAGGCATAATTTTTTTCTACTTGGAGTAAAGGATTTTTTTTTTTTTTTTTTTTTTGAGACAGGCTCTCTGTTGCACAGGCTAGAGTGCAGTGATACAATCTTGGCTCACTGCAAACTCTGCCTCCTGGGCTCAAGCCATCCCCTCACTTCAGCCTCAAGTAGCTGGGACTACAGGCGCACATCACCATGCCCAGCTAATTTTTTTGTATTTTTTGTAGAGACGAGGTTTCGCCATGTTGCCCGGGCTGGTCTCAAATTCTTGAGTTCAAGTGACCCAACTGCCTTGGCCTCCCAAAGTGTTGGGATAACAAGCATGAGCCACCATGCCTGGCCATAAATGATTTCCTGAATCCATATTACATCTGGGAGGTGGGCTAATTCTCTGAGTGATACAGGTCACTGTACTGCAATAGCATATTGAATGGATTCTGGTACCTCGTGACAATTAATGCACTTTCCCAAACTCTAAAGGACACATTATTTGTTTTATTTTACTATGACACATTCCAAATCCATCCTTTGTTCAAATATTTTTATTTTCCATGTTCTGCCACCCAAAAGTTAATTTGCACCATGCATTGTGTTGTTTAAACGTTTAATTTTGTTTTGTTTTAATTTTGCTTTTTAAAATTTTCATTTGATTCCATCCCTCAGCTCATCGCATGCACCTTAGTCCAATGGAAGCCATTCTTGTTTCGCGACTGTTGACACCCACACAGTCTTCTTTAGCCAGAAGCAGAGCTTCAGTCATGCTCTCTGGGCAGGCCAGTGATTCAGGTAAAAGAGGCTAAGCTGGTAACACCAGGGAAAATGCCCAAAGAGGTTTTGGTCAGCCTAGGATTTACTCCTGAATTTTTGGATTTTACTTCCTATTTGCTGGCTTTGTGAAATGTCTTCATTGGTTAATAACGTCTTCTACCAGTGTTTTACTGTTTTATGTTTCTTTTGAGTGTCACAGAGGTGAGTAAATTATTTTATGAGTGAGAGCATGTCCTTTAGGGGAAGAGAAACCCACTTGATGAACTCTGCAGGTTAGTAGACTTCTTAAGAGATGATGTGGCAAAATAGCCTGTAGACCAGTCTGGGGAGTCCCATAGCCAGCTCTGCCATTGACTAGCTCTCACCATTGGGGGTAAGTTAATTAACTTCTTTAAGCCTCAGTTTTCTCATATATAAGATGGAGCTATTTTAAATTATTGTGAGGATTAAATGAGAGAGTGCACGCAAATGAGATAGCACAATGATTAGCACAGAATAAAAGCTCAACAGAAGTTTAGAGCTTCACTACTGAAAAGGTGATTCATTGACCAGCAATGGCAGCAGCATCTAGGAGCTTGGTTGGAAGGCCCCACCCAACCTACACATTGAAGTCTGAGAAACACTGGACCAGACCATCAGAGCTCTGCCTTTATCGAAGCAGATCAAGTCATCATGTCAGGATTCGTGGGGGCTGGGATTCTCTTTGTTTCCAGATGAGCAGTACTGTGTCCGCCTAAGGTCAGGTCTACTCTACTCTCTATTCTCAAGATAGTGTACTCAGTGTGATGATACATAAATGACATAAAACTTCTGCCTAGTTGTAGCTGCTTCCAAACAGTTATACCGTTTCTGCAAAGAAGTTGTACAGGTAGCTAATAAGTTCATAAGATGCTCAACATCATTAATCATTAGGGAAATGCAAATCAAAACCATAGTGGGTTGCCACTTCACATCCACTAGGATGACTAGAATTTTTTTAAAAGGGGAAATAACCACATGTTGGTGGAGGTGTGGAGACACTCTTCCCTCACACACTGCTGGTGGGAATGTGCAGCTGCTGTAGAACATGGTCTGGCAGTTCCTCAAAAACTTAAGCACAGAGTTCCCTTACGACCCAGCAATTCCATTTCTAGGTATACAGCCAAGGAAATTAAAAACATATGTTTGTACCAAAACTTATTCACAATAGCCACAAAGTGGAAACAAAACGTGATATACCCATAAAGTAGAATATTATTCAGTTATAAAAAGAAATACAGGCCAGGCATGGTGGCTCATGCCTGTAATCCCAGCACTTTGGGAGACTGATGCGGGCGGTTCACTTGAGTTAGGGAGTTCGAGACCAGTATGGCCAACATAGTGAAACCCCATCTCTACTAAAAATACTAAAAATACAAAAATTAGGTGGGTGTGGTGGTGCACACCTGTAATTCCAGCTACTTGGGAGGCTAAGACAGGAGAATCACTTGAGCTCAGGAGATGGAGACTGTAGTGAGCCGAGATTGCACCACTATACTCCAGCTTGGGTGACAGAGTGAGACTCCATCTCAAAAAAAAAAAAAAAAAATACAGATACATGCCACAAGATAGATGAACCTTGAAAATACTATGCTAAGTGAAAGAAACCAGTTGCAAAAGGCCACAAATTGTATGCTTCTATTTACATGAAATGTCTGAAATAGGAAAATCCGTGAAGATGGACAATAGATGGTGGTTATCAGACATTGGAGGAGGGAAGGAAGGGGAGTGACTGCTTAACGGACAAAGAGTTTCTTTGGGGAATCTTGAAAATGTTTTAGAAGTAGACTGTGGTTATGGTTCCACAACCTTGTGAATGTGCTAAAACCTCCAAATTGTGTGTATATGTGTATGGGTATATATATGTATATGTATTTAAAGACAGGGTCTTGCTCTTTTACCCTGGGTGGAATGCAGTGATGTGATCATAGCTCACTGCAGCCTCGAACTCCAAGCCCTCCTCTCACCACAGCTTCCCAAGTAGCTGGGACTACAGGCACACACCACCATGCCTGGCTAATTTTTTGGATTCTTTGTAGGGACAGGGTCTCACTATGTTGCTCAGACTGGTCTCAAACTCTTGGGCTCAAGCGTGACCCATCTGCGTCGGCCTCCCAAAGTGCTAGGATTACAGGTATGAGCCACCATGCCTGTCCTGTACACTTTTTAAAGGGTGAATTCTATGGTATATGAATTATATATCAAAAAACCTTAGCAAGTAGGAAGTACCCCATTTTGAGAATAAGGAATATGTTGTGGTTCCCTAATAGCAACTCCAGGATCAGTGATTTGCTAGGAAGACTCACAGGATCCCCAGCAAAAGGATGCAAGCAAAGTCAGCAAAGGGGAAAGGCACATGGGACAAAGTCCTGGGAAGACCAGGCACAAGCTTCCAGAGTCCTCTCCAGTGGAGCCACTCAGGATGCCTTTCACCCCAGCAATGAGTTATGACAACATGTGTGAAATGTTGCCAACCAGGGAAGCTTTTTAGAGACTCAGTGCCCCCGGTTTTTACAGGGGGCTGGTCACATGCACCCCTTGCCCAGCACATACCCAAATTCCAGGTTCCCAGAAGGAAAACAGGTATTCAACATACACCATGTTGTTTGTTTATGCCCAGTGAGCCACTCATCAGTTAAAGGGGGGGTCGTCCCAAAATCTAAGTTCCCAGGTGCTGGCCAAAGGCTAACCTTGTAAGCAGGCTTTTATAAGTACAGCAGTCAGGCCTGCTATGTTAGCTCATTTTTGCACAGTCCACCCACTTGACCCTTGGCCAAGGTGTCTTTACAGAAAATTTTTCAGTGGAGCACCATACAGCAGGGGGTGAGACCATCCTGCAATATTGATCTCAGTTATGTCCTTTAGCGGTTCTGGGACTTAGCAGTTAAAGCAAATCTCATTAACCAGAAAGTCTGTCTTTTTTCTTCTCTTTCTTTTCTTTTCTTTTCTATTTATTTATTTATTTATTTATTTTGGAGACAAGGTCTTGCTCTGTTGCTCTTAGCCATGCTGGAGTGCAGTGGCATGATCATGGCTCAACGCGTCCTCAACCTCCTGGGCTTAAGTGATCATCCCACCTAAGTCTCCTGAGTAGCTGGGACTATAGGTGTGTGCTACCACACCTAGCTAATTTTTTTTTTTTTTGTAGAGATAGGGTCTCCCTATGTTGTCCAAGTTGGTCTCAAACTCTGGGATTCAAGCGATCCTCCCACCTCGGCCTCCCAAAGTGCTGGGATTATAGGCTTAAGCCACTGCACCTGGCCTTAGAAAGGTCTGTTTGAGACAGCCAGGTGACCTCCTCCATCAGTTGCTGTATGAATCTTTTTACCTGGCCCATGGCATCAACTCAGGCCCAGAACAGCTCTGGCCAGTAAGTTGAAACTGATCTGAATGCCTTCCAGGCCTGACGTGGTGTCATGATAATCATGGCACGCACATAGGAACTGTGATCCCCAAGGGCTCATGTGGTTCCCTGGAAACAAAGAGTTGAAGATGTTAGGGTACACTAACAGGGTATCATTGGTCAGGCAGTCACCAACGTGGCCTCCCACTTTGGTGACTGGTACCTCAGGGTGCTCAGTCCAGTGCAGGTAATTCAGCTCTGTCCCAGGTTTTATGGGGGCTGCCTGAGGCCATCAGTCCCAAGCAGTTCTACCAGTGACCCTACTTCATCTTCTTGGCAAGTGCAGACGGCATCTGGAGGTGTTCTGTGGGACGTACAGGAGCTGGCCCCACCCCTGCCGACTCATAGTCATGCTGTCACGTGCCGTCTAGGCTCAGCCATGGGTCTGAGTCCAAGGTGCTTTCAGCACAGGGAGTTTTCCTTCAGGAAGGAGAGCACTTCCAGGAGCAGTTATGAAAAACAGAGCACAAATGTCCTTCCCTATCGCTGTATCACCCCAGGTGTTGGATTATGTTGTTTTTCTCCATGTCCTATTCAATAATCAAAACTTTACATTTTCTTAATCATCCCCTACTCTCACCCAGACCTTTCAAAGAAAGGACAAAAGCATTTGTTAAAACCCATTTTTAATCCAGCTTAACCAGAAAGATATATTGTGTTCAGGTATTAGGCTAAAATCCTAAATTTTCAAAACATTTTAAAGTAGGTTTGTATCACCTCTGAGCCCTTTCATCTTGATCATTTATCCAGTGAGCAGCCTAGAAAGGATCAATCCCTTTCCAGTGACAGCTGCATTTAGCAAATTCCTTTACTTACACGTGTAGTGAGAGAAAGGTAGAGGAAATATAGTCACGATCTCAGTCTATTACAAACTGCAGCTACTCCAGAAAATTAAACACAAAACATTAACAGCAGTGACACTTGCCCCAGAGGGGATGGAGTTCAATCTGTCAGAGATGGCTGAAAGAGTCACATCGCCTGTGATGTGACTTGGAGCTTTTGTAGAAGTCATGTGTTGGGAATATAATCAGACTCTGCATCAGAAATATAGAGCCAATGAGCAGCTTGACTGTGGATGGTCCCATCAGAGAACAATCCCTGTCTTGTGGGCACTTGTATGTGACCCAGTCTAGCAGCATCCAGGATCTTTTTATAGTTTTGGGCCCCATGAAGGGCATTCTATATTTATAGTGGTCCCTAGTCAATTTTTAAAACTCAGAAAGAGTGTCTTTTTCTAGAAATTGCCTGTCTTTTCATAGCTCCCTTTTTCCAGAGGCTCCATTACGCAAAAGTCCTAGCAGAAAAATATATTACAGAGACTTGTTCTGATTCTAATATTGGAGTTTAAATTCCAACCTACCCACTGCTTGGCAAAAAGCAAGGAAGCTGTGTCTCACTCTCACTTGGAGGAGAAAACAAAAACCAAAGGCATCTCTTGGGCTGTGCTTTTTCCTTCGCTTTAGCTAGCGTGCGACAGCCAAAAGCAGCCAGGGGGATCCATCGAGCCAACTCTCTTGGAGCTGCATTGGTCATCTTTAAATTCCATAGGTCACTTTTACCTCTAGCAACAGCTCAGCTGCTGTTTTATACCATGGATAACTTCATAGCCACCCAGGCATCACAGGTTTGTTCTCCTCCCTTTTGTCCTTTTCCCAAAATGTGATTTTACCATGTTTCAGCGAATTAGGGTCATTCCAGCAATTCCCATTTCTGACATTAGTTGTGCCAGATTTCCCCAAGACCACCCCAGGTTTGATGATTGACTAGGAGAACTTGGAAGAGTCACCATAGTTGCATTCATGACTCTGACTTATTTTTTCTTTCTTAGCCTTTTTTTTTTTTTTTTTTTTTTTGAGATGGGGTCTTTCTCTGTCACCCAGGTTGGAGTGTAGTGGTGCGATCTTGACTCACTGCAGCCTCAACTTTCCAGGCTCAAGTGATCCTCCTGCCTCAGCCTGCAGAGTAGCAGAGTAGCTGGAACTACAGGAGTGTGCCCCCATGCCAAGCTAATTTTTGTATTTTTTGTAGAGCTGGGGTTTCACCATGTTGCCCAGGCTAGTCTCAACCTCCTGAACTCAGGTGACCCACCATGCCCAACCCGTGGCTGTGATTTATTATAGTAGGAGGAAACATGAAAAAACTAGCAAATGGAGGAGGTGCATGGGATTAAGTCCAGAGGTAACCAGCTGCAGATTTCCAAGAGTCTTGTCCCACTAGAGTCACACGGGATGAGCTTAATTCCTCTACCAACACATTGTGACAACATGTATGAAATGTTACCAGGCTGGGAAGTTGGCTAGAAACTCATGGCCTAGGGTTTTTACTGGGGGCTAGATATGTAGGCATCCCCTCCCAGGCACATACCCAGATTCCAGACTCCCACAAGAAAAGCAGATGCTTAGCATAAACCGTACTGTTTGTATAAACAGTTTAGACACCCATCAGTTAATGGTGGGAACCCTTCCTGAAATCTAAGTTCCCAGATGCCAGCCAAGGGCCACCCATGTAAGCAGGCCTTTCCAAGCACAGCAGTCAGATCTGCTATGTTAACCCTTTTGTGCACAAGGAAATCAATGTTTAGGGAGGTTAAATAACCTGCCCAAGGTGATCCAGCTATTAGGTGGCAGTGCTAGGTCTCTGTGGCTCCAAAGTTCAGACTTTTAACCCCTGAAATAAACTTGAATAAACTTGACTCCTGAGTATGGGAGCCTTTTTAGGGTAAGATCCATCCTGTGTACAATAGAAAAGTATGATATTCATTGCCCAGGTCGTATTTTAACAGAAATGTGTTCTTCCCACCTCTGCTCTACTTTTTCCATCTGTACTCTCTGTCCTTCTGGCTGTTATACTGTAACTTTCTAGTATTCCCTGTCTGTCCTCATTTAGCTCCTCTTGGCCCTCTTAACCCTTCTTACAAGTCTTCACCCACTCGAAACATTGAGAAGAAGAAAGCTACATCTACATCTATATCTGGCGCAGGAGATGTTGGGAAAGAAGCCCTTGCAGGAGGAGAGGCCTCTCTGGTAGGTTTAAAATCACCCACCCACTCACTCCTACAAACCGTGTTCTGTCTGATGGTGTTATTACTTCTGTGCTTGACCTGGGCTCTCTGTTTCCATCAATCTCCTGGGACTGCTCAAAGCAGGAAAGGGTAGATTTAGTTCAAAATTTTAACCAACCTTTGAAAATAACTTAAGTTTTTGCACCCTCTTAAGTCTTAGTACCTTGGAGCAAATTCTTAATGATGTCCTTGTCACAGCCTGCCCTCCAGAGGACAGGAGTCAGAAGGAATGTTCTATATATCCTCTGTCTTCCTCTTTACAGATATCTGATTCTGGGTCAGTCTTGCCTGTGCACCTAACTAGAACTGAGGATCTGCATCAACTTTTACCTACAAAGTAATCATTAAATATTCTTTTGAGATGAGGTCTTTTTATGTTGCCCAGGCTGACCTTGAATTCCTAGGCTCAAGTAATCCTCCTGTCTCAACCTCCTGAGTAGCTGGGACTACAGGCACGTGTTAGTATGCCAAGCTTAAACATTTTTGATGGCATACTGGTACTATCAGTAAATTAAATGTTGAGCAGGCACCCCCAATTGTGTCTGTTTATTTAGAAATTACACAATGCCATACTACTTTTGTTAGTTATCAATTGCTACTTAACAAATAACCTCAAACCTTGGCAGCTTAAAATAGCAAATATCTATTAACTCATGGGTTCTTTGGGTCAGAAATTCAGAGTGACTTAGTGGTTCTGGGTACAAGGTCTTTCATGACGTGTGGTCAAGATGTTGGCCAGGGCTGCATCATCTGAAAGCACAGCTGGGCCTCGTCTGAGACGGCTCATTCATGGCTGTTGGCAGGAGGCCTCAGTTCCTCACTGCATGGGCCTGTCCATAAAGCTGCTTGAGTATCCAAATGATGCCACAGCTGGCTTCCCTCCAGGCAAGCTATCGGGAAGCTGCAGTGTCCTTTAAGTAAGTCACTAAGATCAACCCACGCTCAAGGGGAGAGGAATTAAGCCTCACCTGTTGAAGGGAGGAATATCAAATAATGTCAGGACTTATTTTAAAACTACTGCATTTTATAATGCCATATTTTCTTTTCAAATCTGTTGTGGCTCTTAGAAGTGCATGTTTTAGACTCTTGGATTTTACTATACAGTGGATTAGTGTTAAAGGGATTGATGGAGTGTGGGGGCCAAATGAGGACTTGCTACAGAAAAGTGTGATAGGGAGAGAAGGGAGCTAACGTTTGTGCAGGCTAGGCACTGATGTCTATTCCCTTTTGCCAGGGGAGGTAATGGGAAGACCTGCAGGACTAGATGGGGTTGCAGACCCCATTATACCGTGTATACCATCAGGGGCCACAGCTCACTGTCTCGGATGTTATAACCACATTTTCACCCACTTGTAATTTTTTGTAGTGATTTTACATCTTTGTACTCTTTTCAGTTCCTATATGTCTAGGACCATAATATGATTGTGTTGTTAACTCTTTGAAAGATAACAAGGAGAAGGAAATCTTTGCATTTTGAGGCTGATTTTTTTTTTTAACTGGATAATGTAAATATGATGACCTCATCCTGCCTCCCTGCAAAGATGCCTGTCATGTGAAGCATTATAGCTTCATATCAATCCCTCTGAAAGAATGCTGTGCATTGTTCCATCTGGGGTATTAGTCTCATAAACTGTGGAAGTAGTGCCAGTCAAGGACTGTAGCTATCCTGTGTCCCCTACAGGTGGAGAAGGTGAAGCGGGGGCAGCGAACAGCAACTTCTCTTCCCATTGTGAACTTCGGGTCCCCTCTGAAAAGATGCGAGTTTTCTGGAGGCATTCCTAAGAGACCATCTTCTCCTGTGATATCCAAGTAAGCATGTCTCCCCTTTGCCAGACAGTCTGACTGTCATGAGTCTGTTTGCTAGGGCTTTGTGCCATCCAGTGTTGCAGCTCCTGCTCCCCCGTGAGGCATGGCCAGCCAGCAGAGGTAAGTGAGAGAAATGTTGGCCTTGGAGTTACCTGGCTTGACTCTCTGTGTATCTTCTGGGTGAAAGATCCTTTGCTAAGGGACCCCAGTGCATAACAGGACTTTTATTTACCAAGATGATGCATTCAGCATTTTCTCTTTAGGTCCATGAATTCCATTTTCTGGTATTCTTCTTTTTCCAGTTGCATTTGGATTTCAGTGATTGCATTGGACTTGGGCTCCTCCTCACATTCTCCCCCACCTTGTTGTCTCTCTCTTTAATAGAGAGACAATAATAACTTGTCAGCCATGATCAGCAATATTTTAATGAAGCAAATATGTATGTGTGTGTTTTTAAGAAATGGGGTCTGGCCAGGCGCAGTGGCTCACGCCTGTAATCCTAGCACTTTGGAAGGCCAAGGCGAGCGGATCACGAGGTCAGGAGATCAAGACCATCCTGGCTAACATGGTGAAACCCCGTCTCTACTAAAAATACAAAAAATTAGCCGGGTGTGGTAGTGGGCGCCTGTAGTCCCAGCTACTCAGGAGGCTGAGGCAGGAGAAAGGCATGAACTGGGGAGGCGGAGCTTGCAGTGAGCCGACATCGCGCCCCTGCACTCCAGCCTGGGCAACAAAGCAAAACTCTGTAAAAAAAAGAGAAAAAAAAAAAAAAAGAAATGGGGTCTTGTTGTGTTGCCCAGGCCTGGAGTGCACTGACTCTTCACAGGCATAATCACACCACGCTATAGCCTCCAACTCCTGGGCTCGGGTGATCCCCCCGCCTCAGTCTCCCAAGTAGCTGGGACCTCTGTACCCATGCACCATATGCCACCATGCCTAATTTTTGTTAGGAACTAGGTAAACTCACCAATGAAACCATGTAACTGAAAAATTTACGATAACTATGTGACCACCAACGTCTTAAGTCATTAAAATATTTTACTGACAGTAACTGACAAGACTCAGTAAATAACTCAGTCCGGTAGGACAGTGGAAACTATCTTTAGTAGCACAGAGAAAGAAAGAGAAATATGATTTAATTTGGGAAAATAGGAAAGTTTTTATATGGAGAGAATCATATAAACCTTATTCAGTGTATCAGTTTAGTTCAGAGAATGTTGGATAAAACACAAATTTAATGAACACTTGCAAATTTGTCAAAAATATTTAAAGATGACATCAGCTCTTAAATTTCTAACGTGTTGCTTTCTAACAGAGACTTTTTCACTACTATTAATATTTTTTTTAGAGATCACTATGGTTTTGATACACTACTAATACCTGCCATTGATGTGTTTGTCCTCCATAAGGAAAATCTTTCCATAGCACATCACTGAATTAAAAGCCTACTTTTCTTTCTTTCTTTATTTTTAGTTCGTGCAACCTTTCTGTGCTAGTATTGTCCATCTTTGGTTATGGTATTGTTACCTTACCACCTCTTTAAATTTATTGTGTGGGCTCTACAATCTATTTCCCTCTGTCTTATTTCTGAGCCTTTTTCAGCTTCCACCCATGCATCATTACTCTGGTGTTAATTTTGGACATTTACATTAACAGAAAGAAAAGCCTAGTTTACACTGAGACTTTTACAGGTTCCACCCTCTCTCTTGCTGGAATTTGGACTCATGGTCCCTGCAGGGATACTAGCTTGCAAGTTTCATCATCGTTGTTATAAATGGTGGTATCTTCTATAGAAATGAGAATTATAGGTATACCTAATTTTGTCGTACTTTGCACTTCGCAAATACTGTTTTTGTTGTTGTTGTTGTTGTTGTTTGTTGTTTTACAAATTGAAGGTTTGTGGCAACCCTGCATTGAGCATGTCTATCGATGCCATTTTTCCAATAGTGTGTGCTCACTTCTTGTCTCTGTGTCACATTCTGGTAATTCTCAAATTATCCAGACTTTGTTATTATATCCATCATGGTGATCTGTGATCAATGATCTTTGATGTTACTGTTGTAATTGTTTTGGGGTGCCATGAATTGTACCCATATAAGATGGCAAACTTAATGTGTGTGTTCTGACAGCTCCACTGACAGGCCATTCCCCCATCTCCCTCTCCTCGGGTCTTTCTACACCCTGAGACACAGTAATATTGAAATGAGGCCAATTAATAACCCAATAGTGGCCTCTCAGTGTCCAAGTGAAAGGAAGAGCCACAGATCTCTCACTTTAAATCAAAAGCTAGAAATGATTGAGCTTAGTGAGGAAGGCACATCAAAAGCTGACATGGACTGAAGGCTGGGCCTCTAGCACCAGTTAGCCAAGTCATGAATGCAAAGGAAAAGTTATTGAAGGAAATTAAAAGTGCTATTCCAGTGAACACACAAACCATAAGAAAGGGAAACAGCCTGTATTAGTCAGGGTTCTCCAGAGGGACAGAACTAATAGGATAGATGTATATATAAAGGGGAGTTTATTAAGGAATATTGACTTGCACGATCACAAGGTAAAGTCCCACAATAGGCCATCTGCAAGCTGAGGAGCAAGGAAGCCAGTCCAAGTCCCAGAATCTCGAAAGTAGGGAAGCTGACAGTGCAGCCTTAAGTCTGTGGTCGAAGATCCAAGAGTCCAAAAGCTGAAGAACTTGGAGTCCGATGTTTGAGGGCAGGAAGCATCCAGCATGGGAGAAGTAGGCCAGAAGACTAAGCCAGTCTAATCATCCTTCCATGCTCTTCCACCTGCTTTTTTTTTTTTTTTTTTTTTTTGTGAGATGGAGTGTTGCTCTGTTGCCAGGTCGGAGTGGATTGGCACGAACTCGGATCACTGCAATCTCCACCTCCAAGGTTCAATCAATTCTCCTGCCTCATCCTCCCAAAGTGCTAGGATTACAAGTGTGTGCCACTGTGCCTGTTTTTTTTTTTTTTTTTTTGTGAGATGGAGTGTTGCTCTGTTGCCAGGTCGGAGTGGAGTGGCGAGATCTCAGCTCACTGCAACCTCCGCCTCCTCCTCCCGAGGAGAACCTCCCGAGAGGTTTAAGCGATTCCCCTGCCTCAGCCTCCCGAGTAGCTGAGATTACAGGCATGCACTAGCATGCCCAGCTGATTTTTTATATTTTGGTAGAAACAGGGTTTCACCATTTTGGCCAGGATGGTCTCCATCTCCTGACCTTGTGATCCCCCAGCCTCGGCCTCCCGAAGTACTGGGATTACAAGTGTGAGCCACCTCCGCCTGCTTTTATCCTAACCATGCTGGCGGCTGATTAGATGGTGCCCACCCACGTTGAGGGTAGGTCTGCTTCTTCCAGTCCACTGACTCAAATGTTAATCTCCTTGGCAACACCCTCACAGACACACCCAGGAACAATACTTTGCATCCTTCAATCCAATCTGGTTGAAACTCAATATTAACCATCACAAGTCCACCTCTTGTCAACTGGAACCCATACACATCTCCTGAGATCATACATAATCTTCAAATAAAGACAATAAGGTCATAATTACACCTATCCTTCCTACAACTGGAAGCACACCAATCCCCAGCCCAAATGCTATTACATAAAGTTAACACTTAAATGCTAATATGATGTCAATAAATCTTATGTCACATGATAAAGGAAAAAGAAAGGAAATGAAGGTAGTTTCTTCATCCACCATGACGGTGGATAAGGCATTCCGTGGGTCCACAGATGGTAGTCTTGGCAGAAGCATTGCATGCAGGATAGACAAACCTATATCCAGAGTAAGTGTCTACGTGCACAAACATGTTCTTAACAAAATAAGAAAGAAATACTCATGCAATTACAGTCCTCGTTTCTGCAACTGGTCCTGTGATCGTAGCTGGTATTGATGACTCCCTTCTTCTACTATCCATTCTGTATTCTCTTTGCCTTCAGCAAGCACCTCAGCAGGTCGTTGTCTTTTACCTGGTGGAGTGACCCAAAGTTTCATTCGTGAAGGGTCTGGGCCATTTGTGGTCCTGCCTAGATTGGGCTGTTGTAGTGTTCCATTGACCTTAATCACAGGGCATGATAATACTAAGAGATGCCCTCAGGGATCTCCTGTATTCCAGGCATATTCTTCCTTACCTCCATTGTGGAGTAGTAGACTGATTTCATCTTGATAGTCTGGATCAATCACCCCAGTCAACACTAACTGTCTTCTTAGCCTGCTGACTTAGAAGTAGGAGGAGCCTAAAGTGTCCAGGTGGCAATCTTTGTTGTGTGGTGGCAGCATTCCTCCTGCTGGAACTAAGACCTCTAGGCCAGCAGAACATAATGTTGCGGGAACAGGAAGCAAAAATTTTGCTAGTGGGTCGCTAGGGGTGATGGTGAGTGGTGTCACTTCCATTTTCACCCCGTGATTCCTGGACCCATGAATCCTGGCTATGGGAGAAACAGTACCATATATAGGACGTTGATTCAGAACATACACAGCCTTCTGAAGAACTTTGCCCCAGTGCTGCGAACTATTGTCACCTAGTTGGCATTGTAATTGTGACTTCAAAAGGCCATTCCACTGTTCTATCAATCCAGCTGCTTCAGGATAATGGGGAATATGTTAAGACCAGTGAATTCCATGAGCATGAGCCACTGCTGTACTTCTGTAGCCGTGAAGTGAGTGCCCTGTTCAGAGTCAATGCTATGTGGAATACCGTGATGGTGGATAAGGCATTCCATGGGTCCACAGATGGTAGTCTTGGCAGAAGCATTGTGTGCAGGATAGACAAACCTATACTCAGAGTAAGTATCTATTCCAGTGAGTACAAACTGCTGCCCTTTCCATGATGGAAGAGGTCCAGTATAATCAACCTGCCACCAAGTAGTTGACTGATTACCTTGAAGAATGGTGCATATCGAGGGCTCAGAATTGGTCTCTGCTGCTGGCAAATTGGGCACTCAGCAGTGGCCGTAGCTAGGTCAGCCTTGGTGAGTGGAAGTCTGTGTTGCTCAGCCCATGTGTAACCTCCATCCCTGCCACCATGGCCGCTTTGTTCATGAACCCATTGTGCAATGACAGGGGTGGCTGGGGAAAGAGGCTGAGTGGTGTCCATAGAACGAGTCGTCCTATCCACTTGATTATTAAAATCCTTCTCTACTGAGGTCACCCATTGGTGAGCATTCACATGGGATACAAATATCCTCAGTTTTTGACCCTTCAGAAAGGTCCATCCACATACCTCTTCACCAGATTTCTTTGTCACCAATTTTCCAATCATACTTCTTCCAAGTCCCTAACCATCCAGCTAAACCATTGGCTACAGCCCATGAATCAGTATATAATCACATATCTGGCCATTTCTCCTTCCAAGTAAAGTGCATAAGAAGGTGCAGTGCTCGGAGTTGTGCCCACTGGGAAGATTTCCCTTCGCCACTGTCCTTCAGGAATGTCCCAGAAAGGGGCTGTAGTGCTGTAGCTGTCCACTTTCAGGTGGTGCCTGCATATCATCCACAGCCATCTGTAAATCAGGCCCTAGTCTTCTCTTCCTCTGTCAACTGATCATAGGGAACACCCCCACCCCTGCCATGAGGCCATTGGTGCAGGCTGGGGGAGAGAAGGCAGGGTGGCAGGGCATTTGAGCCACTTCCTCATGTAATTTACTTGTGCCCTCAGGACCTGCTTGAGCCCGATCATGTATATACCACTTCCATTTGATGATGGAATACTGCTGTGCACACCCCGCTTTATGGCTAGATAGGTCAGAAAGCACCCAGTTCATGATAGGCAGTTCAGATGGCAAGGACTGGCTTCCTTGCTCCTCAGCTTACAGATGGCCCATTGTGGGACTTCACCTTGTGATTGCGAGTCAACACTCCTTAATAAACTCCCCTTTATATATACATCTATCCTATTACTTCTGTCCCTCTAGAGCTATTTTGGTACCAGGAGTAGTTCTAGAGGAACAGAATATTAAGGATGGAGTTCTTTCATTGGTTTTGGGGTTTCTGGAGTTGGCTTCTCAGAAGCAAGATCACAACTGACTCTGTGCTGTTTCTTTGAAGTTGAAAATTCTTTTTTTTTTTTTTTTTTGAGATGGAGTCTCGCACTGTCCCCTGGGCTGGAGTGCAGTGGTGCAAT
>NW_012115021.1:1047565-1083275 GCF_000951035.1 Colobus angolensis palliatus
GAGTGCAATGGCATGATCTCGGCTCACTGCAACCTCTGCCTCCCGGGTTCAAGTGATTCTCCTGCCTCAGCCTCCCGAGTAGCTGGGACTACAGGTGCGTGCCACCACACCCACCTAATTTTTTGTGTTTGTTTTTTTTTTTTTTAGTAGAGATGGGTTTTCACCATGTTAGCCAGGATGGTCTCGATCTCCTGACCTTGTGATTCCCCTGCCTCAGCCTCCCAAAGTGCTGAGATTACAGGTGTGAGCCACCACGCCTGGCCAACTATTTTAAAGGACACATCATCTGAGTTTTGTAAAAGCTGTCCCTGATCAAAGAGACTTGGTTAAAATTCCAGACTTTTTTATGCAGTTTAATTTAGAGAAAAAAATTTAAGTAGGCACATAGTAGGTACATTAAATATTTGTGGAATGAATGAATGCAGGTCACTATGCCCAGTGTCTCAGAGACTCTCCAAATGAGTGAGGAGAGTCCCTATTTCAAGGAACCTCCAGCAAGGTGGGGGAGCCTTGTACACAGTTGAGCACAGTACAGGCCCTAATCCAAAGAGCTACCCATCTGCTCAGGACTCTGCTCAGTCATCATCCTCTCCAGAGCCAGCCAAAGCTGAATTCACCCCCTTCTCTGTGTTTACAGAGCATCGTGTGCAGTGCTGTCTCACTCACTCACTTAACATCCAGCCCTCTTCTAAGGGCTGAGGATGCAAAAGTCCCTGCCCTCCTAGAGCTTATGTGACAGTGAATAGCATGGATAAGATCAGGTGGTGATAAGCACTGTGAAAAAAAATTAAACTGGTTCAGATGACAGAGTGGTAGAAGGGAGTAGCTGGATAAGGTGGTCAGGAAAGGATTCTCTGAGAAGGTGACATTATAGCAGAGCCGTGCATGAAACTAGGGCATAGGCGGGGTTGGTCTATGCCTCATTGCTTGGTGTTAATGTTTTATACTTAGCAATCTGCTGCTAGACTACTATGAAGTTGGAAACTGTCTTGATTTATTGTTGCACAGTAGGTGCTCAGTATGTGTGTGTGTTAGTCTGTTTGGCTGCTAAACTGAGTGGCTTATAAACAACAGAAATGTATTCCTCACAGTTCCAGAGGCTAGAAAGTCCATGATCAAGGTATGGCCAGATTCAGTGTCTCGTGCGGGCCCATTTCTTGATTCATGAACAACCATCTTCTCAGTGTGTCCTCACATAATGGAAGGGGAGCAAGGGAGCTCTCTGGGGTCTCTTTTATAAGGGCACTAATGCCATTCAGGAGGGTTCCACCTTCATGACCTAATCACCTCCCAAAGGCCCCACCTCCTAATGCCACCACCATGGGGTTAGGGTTTCAACTTACATATTTTGAGGAGACACAAACATTCAGACATAGCAGTGGTATGGGATGCAAGTAAGAAGGGAAGGAGAAGCTGGAGGGCCAGGGTAGGGTTGCCTGGCAGATAGGGAAAATGCTGAGACCAGACCTGCTCGAGGACTTTGTCCTTTGCTCACTTCTGAGCTCAAACAACCCGCCTGCCTCTGCCTCCCAGAGTGCTGGAGTTACAGGCGCGAGCCACTGCACATGGCCAGTTGTATCATTCTTTTTATTTTTTATTTTTATTTTTGGAGACAGGATCTCACTCTGTCGCCCAGGCTGGAGTGCAGTGGCACAGTCTCTGCTCACAGCAACCTTTGCCTCGCAGGTTCAAGCAATTTTCCTGCCTCAGCCTCCCAAGTAGCCGGGATTATAGGCACGCACCACCACATCTGGCTAATTTTTGTATATTTAGTAGAGACGGGGTTTCACTATATTGGCCAGGTTGGTTTTGAACTCCTGACCTCAAGTGATCCACCTGCCTTGACCTTCCAAAGTGCTGTGATTACAGGCGTGAACCACTGTGCCCGGCCATTTATATCATTCTTTATACCTTACATGTTTTGTAAATATTCTCTTGCATACTCAATGTTGGAAAAACATAATAAAAAAGACTTACTTGATTTTTAGAATGGTGCCACACACAAAACAAACCCCCACCAAAACTGGTATTTTTGACATTCCTTCTGTGCAGACCAAGTGTGTGATTTTTAAAACACACTGGAAATGATGTGGCTTTGAAAAGGGGCTCAATTAGCCCTTTGAATTCCCCCATCCAGAATCCCAGGCAGGTCATGTGATTAATGATCTCTTTTCCTGTGACCTCCTAAGCTCTGACAGTGCATTGTTCTCCTGCCTGATCTCAGATAAATTAAGCCGCTGTTGGGTGGCTGTGCATGTTAATAGCATTGCTCTTTTAAGCGTTCAAGTTTATTTTTATTGTTTTCATCATTGGGTACTTGCATGGGTTTTAGGAAACTAGATTCAACAACACTGAAAGACATAGATGGAGCATAGCTTTGTTCCCGTAACCTCAAGAAAAGAAATCCAGTGTGGCCAAGTGGATTTGTCCAGCCTGTCTCTGCCTCTGAGTGTTGATGCTGCCTGTACTTCCAGGTCTTCAGCGTGAAATATTCTCTAATGGTTTTATCTTCTTAGAAATATATTCTAAGTCGGTTTGGTCATTATGATAGGTAATATTTCAGCCATCTATTGCTGCTGTTACAAAGCCCCCAAAATTGAGTTGCTTAAACAGTAATTTGTTATTCATTTTCACAGTTCTGTGACTTGGGCTTACTGGGAGGTTCTCTCTTTGGATCTTTTGTGCAGTTGCTCTGTGGGTTGACTTGGGTTACCCAGGGTCTTCCATGCCATTGCAGTCCAGTGTTGACTGGAGCTGCAGTTACTTAGAGCTCAGCTGAGCTGAAGGTTCAAGATGGACCATTTTCCCGCTTGTCAGTTGATGATGGCTGTTCGCTGGGAGCTCAGCTGAGGCTGTCAAACCAGAGTGCCTACTATGGCTTCTCTGCATGGCTTAGGCTTCACAGTGACTGGGTTCCAACAAGAAATGGCCCCAAGATTGAGCATCTTTTAGGGCGGGAAGTAGAAGCTGTCGGGCCAGTGCCCTGAATTGGCACAGTCTTACTTGTCTGCTGTATTTGATAGGTCAAAGCAGTCGGGCCAACCTAGATTCAATGGGATGAAGAGATAAACTCAAAAGATAAGATCATGTGGGATGGGAGATATTATTGTGGCCATCTTTGGAAAATTCAGTGTGCCAAAGATAATCACTTCCAGAGGTAGATCATAGCTGAGATCAGTTTTGTTTCAGGGACCTAGTTTAATTTCACTTTATCATGTATTGAAAACAAAACGTATTCCATATGAGGGAAAACATTAGATAAAGGTGTCTGGATGGCCCAAAATAAGTACCTCCCACTTTACTCCAAATCACAGACCCATGGAAGGCTCCCTCCCAGACCCAGGCTATCCATTTGGTGGCTGAGGACATTTAATGGATCCTGGCTGGGTGCCCTTCCCATAAGCTGCTCTGGGAGATGTGTGGCGTGGTTATCCTCTCCCACAGATAAGCATCTACAGCAGGCTAGGCTCCCACAAGGGCGATTTAACTGCTGTTTTTGCCAGCACATCATTCTCCAGTAGGCTTTTACATTCTTATCTGAAATTCTTCCTGAAGAGGGTAATTGAAAATGTCAAGTGATATCCCCTCCTTGCAACCATACCTGTATACTCACTCAGTCCTGTATTTTTGAGTCTTATCAGAGGATTATTTGAGTTTAGACCAATTTTTTCAACTTTTAAATTTCGAAATGATTTCAGCCTTGCCAAAGATTCACAAGACTAGAACAAAGAACTTTCTTCCACACCTTTTATCCTGTATTAATGTGTAGCCACATTTCTGTCATCCTTCCCATCCCCTATCACCCTCACTCAGTCTTGCACAGTCTCTCACATTCATCCTCCATAGATGCACACACAGGCATACATACACAGATTTCTCCCAGAACCGTTTGAGAGTAACCTGCAGACATCATGCCCCTTTGCCCCTAAGAACGAAGACATTATTTTCCATTGTTATGGAAATCAGAAAGTTTAACTTGGTACTGCTACTTAATTTCTAATGTATGTGCAACTTTTGCCAGGTGTCCCAATAAGATTCTGGGTTTTTTTGAGACAGACTCTCACTGTGTGGCCCATGCTGGAGTGCCGTGACGTGATCTCAGCTCACTGCAACCTCTGCCTCCCAGGTTCAAGTGATTCTCCTGCCTCAGCCTCTCGAGTAGCTGGGATTACAGGGGCACACCACCACGCCTGGCTAATTTTTATATTTTTAGTAGAGATGGGGTTTTACCCTGTTGGCCAGGCTGGTCTCAAACTCCTGACCTCAAGTGATCTGCCTGCCTCGACCTCCCAAAGTCCTGGGATTACAGGCATGAGCTACCAGGTCTGGCCTAATAGAATTTTTTATATCACTTTTTTTTTCCTGGTCTGGGGTCCAACCCAGGATCCCACATTGCATTTAATTGTCTCATCTTCTTAGTCTCCTTTCAACTGAAACAGTTCC
Organism: Colobus angolensis palliatus; assembly: GCF_000951035.1. NCBI lineage: Eukaryota > Metazoa > Chordata > Mammalia > Primates > Cercopithecidae > Colobus > Colobus angolensis. Next base: position 1,052,009 of record NW_012115021.1, read on the forward strand.
TCAGCCATTCTTTTTCCTGACCTTGACATTATTTTATTCTATTTTTTGAGACAGTGTCTCCCTCTGTCACCAAGGCTGGAGTGCAGTGGTGCAATCTCGGCTCACTCCGCCTCCCGGGTTCAAGTGATTCTCCTGTCTCGGCCTCCCGAGTGGCTGGGACTACAGGCACGCACCACCACATCTGGCTAATTTTTGGTTTTGGAGAACATGGAACTAGGTTCCAAGATTGGAGGAAAAAAGTCCTTTGGTAGTTCCACTTTGCAGTCAACTCACATTCAGAAGCATGACAACCCTCTCCAGAGAGTTATTCTTGCCACTCTGTTTACAGAGGTGTTTGTTCGTATTTTCTACCAGTCATGGAACCTAAAAAGTTATATCACCCTGCCTTATGTTCCTGGAAGGCCTAGTTTACCATCCTAAACACACCTTGTGAATCCTCTTTGTTATATTTTTATTGGACCTTAAAAAATTAAAGTGGAAGAGCTAAAAAAGTGAGACAAAGAACAAATGCCTTGAGTGCCAGCCCTGGCACTCTTGTCTGTTTGCATTTCTTTGGGAAAGATTGTTTAAACTCTTAGGACTTTGGTTTTCTTCTCTAAAATATGGTTAATAGTAATTTCCTACCTACCTCACTGGATTACTGTGGCAATCAAATAGACCCTTGTTAAATAGATGAGAAGGTACTTCAAAATAAACCTCCATACAAGCACAGTGAGTTCCCCTAATTAATTCATGTTTCTTTCATCAGCCAAGATACCTATTTCCAGGAAATTGAAAAATAGCTTGCCAGACTTTCTTTGGCTTGCAGCAATGTGAGCAGGGCTGACCAGAGAGCCGAGGAGTCTGACATACCAGCCTTGTGGTTTAGTTTCTTCCAGATACCTGTGCTTAGCACTTTTGCAGGGCAGCTGGCAGGGTACAAAGTCCATGTAAGCAAGTGGCAAGGCAGGATGAGCAGGAAACTTGACAGATTGTAGATAACATTGGGAACTTCTTTTTTTTTAAATTCTGTATTTTGGTCACTCACTGTAAAAAAGTAAAATCTGACTTGCCCACACTTCTCTGATTTGAAGGTCATGTTTGTGTGTGCATATGAGTGTGTGTGTGTGTGTTTTCTAACTTACTCTGTTTATTGGGCAGGGGCTGGGATAGGGGACTGTAAACTGACTTCTTAATGAGTTTTATCCCAAATAATCCACCCTTACTTCTCAGGTAGAAGTTATTTTTAAATGTGTGCTCATGGGTAATTGGTCCAGTTTTATTTAGAATGGAACCTCGCAGTCTGTGGCATGAACTGAACCTACATGCGACCATTCTTTGAAAATAAGAAAGGCTGTTCAGGGCTATGCCACCTTGAGGCTGTCAGAACCTCCCCCACCTAGGCCGCCCTGGCCTTTTCTCCCTAGGATTAGGATCTTGGCCTGCATTTCCATTTACTTAGATGGGTCTGACATAGGCGACAGGCTCCTACCACACTGACTGACTGTGTGAGCCATTTAAGCAGACACAGAGGTCGTATTGGAACTCAGATGCTGGCTATGGCTGCTGAGGCTGCAGCCAGTTTAGGCCTCCCACCCACTCCCCCGAGTCCAGCCCTGGAGACCCTCATGGTCGGAGTCATGTCTGCAGGAAGTCTCCTTGTCTACCTACCCATTCATGGGCAGAAGTGCTGCTTCAGGGACCCCTGAAGCAGAACCCACCTCTTTCTATACTGCTTAGAGAAGCCCAGAGTGTGGGCTTGCAGGCAAGTTCCAGGGAGAGAACAAGAACAGGCAGGATTGTGCACACCCAGCACCTTTGCTCATTCTCACCAATCAGAGAAATCATACCTCATTCCATGGGGAGGAGGGTGAGGGCAAGCAAGAAGATCAGGTGGGATTTGCCAGGCCTTCCAATGCCAGAAAGTCCTCCTCAACAGGTCAAGGTAGGAATGCTTATGGGATGAGAAAGTGGTTCCATCTGTTATCATCTACCATGAGACAGTATTCTTTCCTACAGCTTCTATTGCCAAGTTTCAGATCCACTCCCTGCCCCTGTACTGTTGTTGGATCAAAGGACACATATCATTCACATGACAATCCAGTGGGGAGGTAATGTGCTTTGATCTTGGTAAGGCACTAGACCAAATCTCTCGAGACACCCTCGTGGTGGTTGGGTGGTAGGTATACAGCTGTACTGTGGACGCCACTCACCTTAGATAACAGCATGAAAGGAAGGCGTGACCAAGCAAAAGACCACCTGCTGTATCTTTATACAGATTAGTTGAGCCTAAATTCAGACTCAACTAATGCATATAGTTAGTATACATTGTGTAACTCCTTAGAAAACCATGGTCAGTGGAGCACTGTCAGTGTGAACAAGCAGGATATGGGCTCCCCTGTTATTATAGTTCATCTTCCTGATTTTAGTTCATTCTTATCTGTGAGGATTATTTGGATTTTTAGTTTATCATCTAATTGATCAACACTAATACCTAACAGCTATTGAGTGCTTACTCTGTGCCAGCTCTAGAAAGATCATCTTGGGGTCTTGGTGACCCCAAACTCAGACTTAGCTGCCATGGCAACACAGGAAGTGGAGCAGAGCTGTGAGAAGGCTGTCTGGCCTGTTCACTGTGGGAAGCCATTTCACCTCTCTAAGTCTAGTTTTCTCATCTGTAAAGTGGCCATGATAATAGTACCTGTGTCATACCATTTACACACATATGTACACAAATATGTGTCTGTAGACATTTAGCAGCCTTGCGGCTGGCGTCTAGATAGCACTCAGTAAACATGGACACAACAGCAAAGAGTGTGAATGGAAGTCTGAGCTCCAAATGGTCAGGGAAAAGACCTGGTCTGACTGTGTCAGAACACATGAAGACTCGTGCTGAATTGTAGAGGCACTCACACATTACCTCTTGAGCCAAGGCTCTCAGGAGCCTCAAGGTCACCATGGGGATTGGACACTACCCCTCCAAGCAGAACAGTTCCACTCTTAACTACTGGGTACAGACAGAGTGTGTGTGCGTCTGTCTCTGTCTCTGTCTGTCTGTCTCTCTCTCTCTCTTTCCCTCTCTTTCTTTCTCTTTCCCTCCCTGCCTTACCCCATGTCTCAGGGATTCTCAGTTGAGGGAGATCTTGTCCCTAAGGGGACATTTAGCAATGTCTGAATACATTTTTGGTTGTCACAACCTGGGTGGGAAGCAGAATGCTGCTGGCATCTAGTGAACGGAGGCCAGGGATGCTGCTAAACATCCCACAGTGCCCAGGACAACCCCACAAAAAAGCACTATCCAGCCCCAAATGTCAGTGATGCCAGGTTGAGGAAGCCTACTATGCGTGCCTATGTGTATGGCGGGTCAGGGGGATTCTGTGCATGGCTTTTACTTGGTAAGAGTCTAGGAAAAAGTAGAAGACCAGCATTATGTAGTATACCTGGAAAAAACCACCTGATTGCTAAGCACTCTGAAAAACCGCATCCCTTAGGAAAACCCAAGTATGGGGCCTGAGCCCAAGGCCAGAGGGGAGAATAGTCTGCAGAGAGTCAAAGCACCATCCACAAAAACAAGGTGTCTTGGGAGTTCTGAGTTGCTCCAGGCCTAATGGCATGAGGACACAGGGAAGCCACTTTGGCCAATATGAAAGGATTGTGTTTGGGGTTAGAGTTGTCCAGCTGAGAAGACAGACAGCCATGGGAGGGGTGGACAGCCTGTGGTGGATATGTGATGTAGGCTGCTTTTACATCAATGAAATGGTTGATACTGAAACAACTGGATTTTAGAAATTCACATCATGTTTAAGATGTATTCATTGTATCAAATGATCACCTGTTTGTTTCCCACCTTTATTTGGCCCTCTGCCTGGCATTGACAAAAAGGAGGAAGGTGTTCTCCTGGACACCAGGAGCTGGCCCTTTGACATGAAAACATATTGGAAAATTGTTCTGCACCTCACCCAGTCCACATGCCACTTGAGGATTCTTTTCCCCTTCAAGACCAAGTTTAATATTGATCTGATCATATTTCCCCTTACTACCAGGACTTATTAGGTAACTCTAAGCCTCTGGTGAAAAATTGTCTTTGAATATTAGGGTGATTTGCCATTTTTATTGCTGTTTTTATAGATAAAAAAGTCAGATGTTAGCAATTCATGGTTCAACCTGCTGAGTATTGAGGGTGATGACTTGTAATTTCTGTATACATTACTTTATATCCTTCCTAGAGGAGCTCTGTACAAATGCCCATATCCCTGTTCAAACCTCTAGGGAAACTGAGCATCTCAAGCTAAGTTGTTACCTGTGTCCTGAACAAGCAGCACTCACCAGGAGCCAAGCCTAGGCTGGCATACCTGTAATGGACCCTTTCCCAGCAGACACAAGACAAGCCCCTGTGTTTTAACCAAGTGGCTCGTCCTCACCTTTTGCATCTGCCCAGTTGGGAGAAGGGAGATTCTTTTAAACCTGAGACCCTCCAAAAAACAGCCCCCATGCCCATATGTTGGCTGTGTTCCTCAGCATTTAAAAAGGAATGGGGAACCTTGAAGACTTGCTAAGTGAAATGAGCCAGACATAAAAGGACAAATACTGTATCATTCCATTTATACGAATTATTTGGAAGAGGCACATTCACAGAGACAGGTAATGGAAGGGTGATTGCTGGGGGCTGAGAGGAGGGGGAATGGAGACTTGAATGCCACTGAACTGTACACTTAAAAATGGTTAAAATGGTATATTTGATGTTTTATGTTTTGTCACAATTGTTTTAAAAGGAGCCAGCGTGTTCATTGCCATATGCTGAAACCAGATTCAACCCTGATGTTCACCTAAAAAGAGGGAGTAGGAAAGTGCCTAATACTCCTTCTTTACATTGTCATGAAACCTAAGTGAGATTAGGACATGGCATCATCAGTTAGGCTTCTTAAAATAATTCCCTTTCCACCAGGGCCATCTTAGAGAGACCACATATTCCTGTTGGGCTGAGAGCACTTTAGTGACTTTTGAGTGTGTGCTAAGCCCTACTTTTCTTCCTCTGGAAGGATGAAATTGTCCAGCTTTTTGGAACTAGGTGTCTTAGGAACAGAGAGCTCTGTGTTCAGGCCCAGTAATCGTCCTTTGGCATATTTTTGGTTTTCCAGGACAGCTGCTAAAGCTTATCCACAGTCTCCAAAGACAACGAAACCTCCCTACCCAGGGTCTCCTGTGAAGTACCGCTTACCTGCCCTTTCTGGCCAAGAGATGCCCAAGAAGAAAGCAGAGAAAGAGAAGAGCAATAAGGAAAGGGAAGGTACCTTGGCTCAGCAGGCTGCTGGCCCGCAAGGAGAGGAAGCCCTAGAGAAGCATGTAGTGGACAAGCATGCCAGTGAGAAGCACGCTGCTGCCACAGGAGGGAAAGCCGAAAACAGCGCAGGTAGATGCTGCCACTGTGCCTTGGCTTTCCCAAGACGGTTCTCCTCAGACCCAATCTACATGCCATTCTCTCATGTTTTGGGGAGGAAGAGGGACTCTTTCCTGGGAACAAGTTCATCCCCTCGTGCAGCTTTCTCAGGTTTGCACGTTGCTCCTGAGCTCTTTCCTTCAGTCTTCTGAGGGTCCCCTGGAGAAGACCTAGGGGCTGACTCCACTCATGGCTGTGGAAGCTCCCGTGGATGCTGAGTAAGACAGGCTGCATCCAGCCTGCATCTGCACCTCACACAAGAGAAGATCTTCCTTTAGTCTTTCAGGCTTCTATGATGCAGTGAGTTCACCCAGATGGTGGCTGCTGTGGCACTTGCTAGTGACCTTATCTTTCCTCCTCACGTTTCCATTGTCTTCCACTGTAAAATGCGTCCAGGGTTACAGCCAGCCCATGACAACTTCTCTTGCTTGGTGGTTGATTGTGCTAGTCTGGACAGCATTTCCCATCACCACACTGGGTTGGATTTTTTTTCACTTCCAACTAGCAGCTGCTGTGTGAGTGGAGTCATTATGTTCGTTTCCCTTGATCTTTTCCTCTTGATGCCTCTCCTCTGGTGCAGCCTTGGGGAAGCCCACAGCAGGCACCACTGATGCAGGAGAGGCTGCGAAGATCTTGGCTGAAAAGAGAAGACAGGCCCGGCTGCAGAAGGAACAGGAGGAGCAAGAACGACTAGAGAAGGAAGAACAAGATAGGTATGCTAGTGCTCAGAGTTTCGGCATGATCTCATGTAAATGTTGTGTTGGAAAGAGCAGCTTGCCTTTCTTTTTACAGCATTGGTATTGATAAAACTTGAAGAGAAGAAGTATGCAGAAGTATGGGAACCTAGAATGTCTGAACTACATGGAAGGTGCTCGGGAGACTGAGTCTTATGTTAGATGTAATTATTAATAACAGTGGAACTTTGTTCTTTTTGGAGGACCTAGAAACTCATAGCTCTTGGATCTAAGTGGCACAGGCATCTTCCCATTCTCCTTTTGGACTCTGGGGCCGTGCAGACCTCCTAGAGCTATCAGGGAAGTCTGAACTTTGTTTATAAAATGAGATTCTCCCTGGGAAGACAAGAGGTTCAAGATTCTGGTTTTGGCCTTGATTCTGATTTCCAAATTGTTTCCTCCATCAGATTATCCTAACTCACACCCCAAAGTGAGAGACAGAGGGTTGAGCAGTGTCCCCTAGGCATAGGGTTGCGTGGAGGGGCAACTTCATAGTCTTAAGAACAGTGAGGTATGGGGAATCCCATCTGGGAGCAAGACAAAAGACATCATTGTTGTAGTCCCTACAACTTGAAGAGCATCAGAATCATCTGGGGAATGCAGTAAAAATACATGGACTCAGTCCTGTTCTGTTTTAGTAGCTTGCCAGGGTTTGAGAACCCTGTGATATTAGTACAAGGGTACTTTGTCACAATACAGACAGCCCTTCCTTTTCTGATCTTTTTATTTAGAGAGGAAAGCGTGTTGAAGGACAAGGTCGATTTTATCATTAAATTGATAAAGGAAACTGTTAGGCTCATCACAGAGTAAAATCCAATACTGTTTAGAGAATTAACATGACAGGAAGCAGGCAATACTGTAGCACTTCAAGGCCAGCACTGAATTTAGAGTAATAAATAATAGAATGTTATTGATCCTTTAGTGACCTTGGTAAGTCTTTGTGGTCTCTGATTACAGGTTTGCTGATCTGTTTTTTTAAAGGGGCAGTGGGGTAGGTCTGGACAGTCCCTTCTTGAAATTTGGGACTTCTTTGATTGTTTTCCTGTTTCCAACCTTTTGGTCAATACAGACGTGTTTTGTTTGTTTGTTTGTTTTGTCGAGTGGCATGCTTGGGCTGGTCTGGGTGGGCCTTAAGGTGTGTGAAGGGAGGTCACAAGAGATAAAGGTGAATCACAGGGCCTCAGGTGACAGGCCTTGATAATTGCAGGCCGTGGAGATGCCATGTAGGCTCTGAGCTGGTGAGTAACATGATTGTAACCGTGTACTGAAGAAGGTGATGTTCTTTACTTTCCAGCTACCAACTTCTGTGTCTCCCATTTTCTTCACAGCCCAGCTCCTGAAAGACTTGATTGAACTTTCTGTCTTTATTTTCTCAACTCACATTCGGTCTTCAAACCTCACACCTACCACTCCTCCTCATTGCCTAACTACTAATCAGTTTCTTGGTTGTCTTTGGCCTTGTCAAACTTGTCCTTGCTTCTGTGGCATCTCCTTCATAGCCTTCTCTGTCTGCCCTTCGTCCCCTTAAATGTTGCCTGGGCTCTCAGCCCTTAGTCCTGGACCAGCTTCTCTCCCAACAAGCCCTCCCAAGCAGCACTGTTCCCTCCTGTACTGCCAGTGTCCCTGCCATCCTGCCAGTTTCCTCTGGCATCAAAAGATTTAGGGCCCACATTTTACACAACAGCTTTCTGTTGAGCCTTTGTTGTGCTAAACCAACTCTGTTCTTGTCTCACTTCCCACCTTCATTTTCCCTTCATTTTCCCTTTGTCTTGTATTATTGCCTGTTTCTGAAGTTAACTGTAGCTTGCTTTCTAAACCTTCCATACTTTCTGGAACAAGGGAGGCACTAATAACACACGTGTACTGATGACTCCTAAAAACTATGCCTGTGGCCCAAGCTCTGTCTAGGGCTGCATTGTCCACTATCAGAGCCTCTAGGCACATGTGGCCACCAAAATATACATTCAGTAAAATTCATTTCCCCAGCCACACCCACCATATTTCTGTGCTCAAGAGCTGCATCTGAGCAGATGTGGATTCATACCACATTGGGCAGCACAAATCTGTAGACTGTTTTCCTACTCAATAGAAGGTTCTGTTGGATAGCACTGGTCTAGAACCTAGAGATTGTATTTCCATTTGCAATAAGTTTTCATTTGAGTGTGTGCCATATACATCTCAAATCCAGCATTTCCAAAGCAGAACTTAGTATTTTTTCCCAAACTTCCTTTCTCTTTCATGAGCTCTGCATTCCCCTCTCCTCAGGCACCCAAGTGAGAAGTCTCAGTGCCACTCTCAGCTCTTTCCTTTCCTTCTTCCTCCCAGTGGTTGTCAGGTCCAGTCTTCATCAGCTGTCACATTGGCACCTCTGTTCTCTCCCTTCCCTTCCAGTCCTTCCTCTCCTTCCTCAGCTCCAGCCCCCATTGCTTCTGATCTGGACTGCATCTGTCATATCCCAACTGAGCTCCCTGCTCTAGGTATCCTAGAGTTTGTCCTCTGTCCACACTGGGTCCACACTGACCTTTCTCAAATAAATGTGATTGTTCTCCTGTCCTTTCACAAGCCAGTGACTCCTCTGCCCACTGGATCCACCCAAACCTGTCAACAGGCCTTCAAGGCCTGCCATGAACTGGCCACTACCTGCCTCTTACCCCTTACTTTCCTCCAGACACCAGTGTGCAAAGCTCTCTGACATTCACCCATCACACGGCTCCACACCTCCAAAGCTGTGCTTTTACTTTGCCCCCACGTGGACTTGTGCTCCTTCCTGCCAGTCGTGTCTTCGTTTTTCAAAATGCAAGTCAAGTCTTGCTCCCTCCCTGTACCTTTTCTGGCCCTGTGCCTGGGACAGAACTGACCACCCCCGACTTTTCACCCATACTGAGCCCAGCTGTTCAGTTGACTAACATAGTTTCATTTGTTTACAGGCCTCTTTCCTCCAGTTAGCACCTTAAAAGGCTGGGACACAGTCTTTGGACCACTGGTGCCTGGCGCTCGGTATATGTACAAGAAAGGAACAGAAGGAGGAAGAATCCTAAGAAACCATTGTAGTAGTAGGTTAAGAGAACAGAAGGGCTGAAGTAGTATGGTGAAAGTAGAACTGGAAAAGCCAGTCTCTGTGGACTTAACGCCAAAGAAATAGGCAGATTTGAAGTTGATGCTGAGGTTTGATTCTAAGGTCTTAGGAGAATGGTACACTCAATAACAGGTAAAGAAAGGACATAAGGAATTGGTCTTAAAATATAAAAATTATTCATTTAGGCCGGGCGCGGTGGCTCAAGCCTGTAATCCCAGCACTTTGGGAGGCCGAGACGGGCGGATCACGAGGTCAGGAGATTGAGACCATCCTGGCTAACACGATGAAACCCCGTCTCTACTAAAACATACAAAAAAATTAGCCGGGCATGGTGGCGGGCGCCTGTAGTCCCAGCTACTTGGGAGGCTGAGGCAGGAGAATGGCGTGAACCCAGGAGGCGGAGCTTGCAGTGAGCTGAGATCTAGCCACTGCACTCCAGCCTGGGCGACAGAGTGAGACTCCATCTCAAAAAAAACAAAAAAAATTATTCATTTGATTTTAGGTAAGCTTATGGTGTCTACAGTACGTCCAGGTGATTGGAGATGGAATTGAAGCTTGGGGGTGTAGGTAGACATTAGAGCAATACACTTGACCCCAAATGAGTTTTCCTCTCTCTTGCCAGACTATGAAGCTTTGCATAGTGCCACGTGGGAGGTGAGGAGTGAGGAAGGAAAGTACCAGACAACCTGGGGCTAGAACACAGCGGCCACCTCTTGGAATAAGATCATCCTCACATCTGTTTTATGTTTACAGTTAATAGTTAAAGCCACAGAAATGTTGCCAGATAAAATAATTTAGAGAAAAATAAAGTTACTTGAGTCAAACTGTGGAAAGCCCTATTATTGTCACAAACTGGTAAGGGAAACACCATCCAAGTCAAGGATGAGGGAACCAGAACAAAGGGTCAACCAGGAGTCCAGACAAGCAGGCCCTAAGCAGAAGAACAAAAGTTGGTCCATTCCCAAACACAACAGGGCCCAGCCCCCGGGCTGTGGATGGCCCAAGATATAAAGTGAGATTCTTAGAGGTGGTGCAAGAAACCTTAGACCCCGGGTCCACCCTGGGGAAGGCACTGGCAGGAACTAGTAAGCAGGAGATCATAATGGAATTCCTAGATGTATCACTTTAAGTCATGTTAAGAAGCTAAAATAGCTACTAGGGGTTCACATGAAAGAATATTCCAGCCAGGCGCAGTGGCTTGTACCTGTAGTCCCAGCTACTTGAAAGGCTGAGGTGGGAGGATCACTAGAGGCCAGAAGTTCGAGATGAGCCTGGGCAACATAGTGAGACCCCATCTTTTTAAAAAATTGAAGAAAAGCAAATATTCCAGTTAGAATCTCCCCACGAGCAAGGTCATGTAGCCAGGCTAAACTTTCTTGTTGAAGCAAGAGTTAGCCCAGGCCAGGAACCACAGGCAGAGGTCTTCGAGGGTGCTCAGACGTGGCTTTTTGCTGCTGAGCCTACAGGTGGCAGGTGGTTTTGGTGAGAGCTAGGGCAGGCGGGGTACATGCGATGTGGGGCAGCAGGATGTGGCAGCAGCTGAGGCAAGAAGGGAAAGCCAAGAGAGGTAGGAGAGAGCCAGGGTCATTCAGCCTCATGCAGCACAGGGCTGTAGGGAGAGCCACGTGGGCAGGACTTTTGGTAAGACATAGGGTTATCAAAGACTAAGGCTGTTGGTCTTGGGATTTAGGAGGTGAACAGAGATTTTGGAGGGAAATTGTTGAGAAGTGGGATAGAGACAAAGCAGCCTGAAGAGGTGAGTGGATACAGGCCCAGAATATAAGCTGGCTGTTAAGCAGTCATGAATGGGAGGCAGCTGAGAGAGAACTGAGGAGGGTTGCTTGTTATGCCTGAGACCTGAGCGTTTTTCCAGGGCATGGAAAAAGTGCATGCAGAAGGATGAAACTGACAAATGAAGGGAAGAGGGGCTAGTGGGAGGGACACATAGCTGTGGAGGATGTGGAATTCACAGCACAAGTGGTGGCATTTCCATCTAAGCAGAGGAACAAATGGGGACATTTCTGAGCAGTAATGTCATAAAGGAGAGTTTAAGTAGCTCAGATCAGGTGACCTCGGTCTTCTCTGTAGAGCAGTTGGTGATAACCATCAACTAAGGAAGATGACAAAGATTGAGAAAAGTGGCAATTGGGACTGTGTCCATAAGAGATCCAGGGGATGAGGATGAAAAGGCCGGAATGCAATTGCCAGCAGGCAGATAACCAGCCAGACTTGTTTAGTCTCTCTCTAACCAGTGCTTGGCAGCCCAGGAGTGGTCCTGGAGACCACCCAAGCCTGGAGTTGGACAACAGAGTGACCTCCATGCCATCTCTGAAATGCTCACAAGGGTACCCAAGGCCTGGGGGACACAGAGAGAGAGGGAAGCAGATACAAGTAGACTGCACAGCGCTAACCAGGGCAGTTCAGGAGAGAAAAAGGCAAAAGGATGGGGTGAGATCAGATCAGAGATGGTTAATGTTGAAGGTTAGGCTTGTTTTAAAATGAAAACTCTTAAGCATGTAAGAATAGAGACCAGTGAAACCTACACACTCATCCCCCAGATTGATCAACTCAAGTTTAAGCCTATGTCAGTGACGCGAGGAAGGTTAACAGGGAGCGACAGAAAAGGGGGTGAGGTGCTGGAGTTTCAGACAAGAGCCAATATATGAAGATCCTTCTCAAATGGCCAGTGACAGGGACAAGGGACGATGCATCCACTGAATGCCAAATGATAACAGTAATGCACAATTTTCTGGTACTTTGTATGTAATGAGGAAAGGGAGATGGACTTGGGTGAATGACAAGAACAAGGATGAAGAGGATGACAGGACTACACACAGGGCCAGGCACAGTGGCTCATGCCTATAATCCCAGTGCTTTGGGACAATGGGGTGGATGGATCACTTGAGCCCAGGAGTTTGAGACCAGCCTGGGCAACAAAATGAGACCTGTCTCTATTTGGAAAAAAAAAAAAAAAAATTCAAAAATGATCCAGGCATGGTGGCACTCACTGTGATCCTGGCTACTTGGGAGCTGAGGTGGGAGGATCGCTTGAGCCTGAGAGGTTCGGGCTGCAGTGAGCTGTGATGGCAGCACTGCACTCCAACCTGGGCAACAGAGCGAAACCCTGCCTCTACAAAGCAAAAAAAAAAAGGACTACACACAGAGAAAAAAAAAAAAAAAAAAAAAAATGGACTACACACAGAGCTGATGAACTTTGGAGGTTTTGTAATGACAGCAAGGGCAGTAAGCTCAAGATAGCCCACAGCAGAGGGCGGTGGAGAAAATGATGAAATCTAATGTGCTGTCTGGTTCTTTGAGCAGAGAGAGAAGGAATGCTCATCCTTGGAGAGTATTGTGAGGGACGTGGTTTCACACGGGAAGCCAGGGTTTTTTTGTTTGTTTTGCCAAATTTTACCTACTTTGGGGAAGCAAAGTATGGTTAAGGGAGAGAACTTGGTAGATAAGAGGATGAAGGGGCTGGGCGCAGTGGCTCAAACCTGTAATCCCAGCACTTTGGGAGGCCAAGGCAGGCGGATCAGTTGAGGTCAGGAGTTCGAGACCAGCCTGGCCAACATGGTGAAACCCTGTCTCTGCTAAAAATACAAAAGTGAGCTGTGTATAGCGGTGCATGCCTGTAGTCCCAGCTACTCGGGAGGCTGAGGCACAAGAATCACTTGAACCCGGGAGGTAGAGGTTGTAGTGAGCAAAGATGATGCCACTGTAATCCAGCCTGGGCAACAGAGTGAGACTCCATCTCAAAAAAGAAAAAAGTACAAGATTTCCATGGAGGTACTATGGAAAGGACAAGCAGGGTCTCATGGGCTTGTGGGGATTTATATTTTGGGTGATAATGAGGATTATGGAGGTTCAGGGGCCATAAGGATGTTCTTATATGTGTGCATCTGGGCACTTGAAGTCCTGATGGTAAAAAGAAACAGAGGCCAAGCGCGGTGGCTCATGCCTATAATCCCAGCACTTTGGGAGGCCGAGGCGGGCAGATCATCTGAGGTCAGGAGTTTGAGACCAGCCTGACCAACATGGTGAAACCCCGTCTCTACTAAAAATGCAAAATTAGCCAGGCGTGGTGGTGTATGCCTGTAATCCCAGCTACTCAGGAGGCTGAGGCAGGCGAATTGCTTGAACCTGGGAGGCAGAGGTTGCAGTGAGCCGAGATTGCACCATTGCACTCCAGCCTGGGCAACAACAGCAAGATGCCATCAGAAAAAAAAGAAAGAAACAGAATGGATTTTCAGGTCCTGGAGATGAAAATGGCAGGTCCTTTATGAAGTAGCTTATACATTAATTAATACACAATATATCCTTTGTGTGTTAACTTCTCTGGGACAATCATAATTGGCTCGTTAATAAAGGGTAAGAAATGAAATGGTATTTCAGTTAACCTTTAGATACATCTTGTTATTAACACATCCATTTTGGATAATCCTGTGTTGGACATACTTAGTATTTCATTGAGGAGTCTAAGAAAATGGGAGCTTCTTTCTGATAGGTTCTATAATGCTCCTCTCCAGAATATCTGTTAATAATTTGAGTTGTTGCACAATACTTCATAGGCGTTGTGACCTAATTTAGTGTTATCACATATTGTTACAGCCTCGGGCTAACATATTTCAGTATTTCTTTATCTTTCTTTTAAAATATTTCTTTGAATGAATAAACAAAATATTTCCTTTGGTCCTACATAGGCTATTAGCGTGCATGAGTTCTGAAGCTGACCATTAGGATGGATGGATGCTCTTTTTAAGTCTTGACCTTTTTATAACAAATAACAGCACCCCAGTAAGTCATTGGTACATGCTTCCAAATGAAGGTAATTTCTAAAAGACATACAGATTTATAGGTGCACTTTAAAGGACATTGGGGCTTGGAGAGAGAATTCATTTTAAATTGTAAAACCAACTAACATTTGAGAACTTTCTAGGGCAGGCATTTTCATTCTCACGGTAATGCCATAGAACAATTGTATAGCTTTTCCCATTTTCTAAATGGGCATTAAGAACATAGGTGACTTTCCAAGTGTCACACAGTGAGTGGCATAATCAGAGTACAATTTTGGGTCATGCCCATACATCACATTGCCAGTGATTACCCAAGGAAGGTGGCGTACATGTGAGAAGGAGGAACGTTAGGTTAAAACAAGCTCTTGGACTTTACAGAATTTTCCCGTACTGCTTCGAGCTCTTTATCACTACAACATGAACCGTTCATCTGTCTGTGGGTAAAATCGTCTAAATGCCACTTAATTTTCATATATCAAAGAAAGCTAAAATAGATTTCTAAAGATTGCCAAAATAAATGGAAATAAATGTTTTATTAAATGTCAGGTTTTTGTTGAGCATTTTCTTCCATTTGCTGCTTCATAAGTCACATACCAATTAGAACCCAATTAGTATGACTTTTTGAGTTCATAGTCACTGCTCTTAAATTGCTGACTGGCACATTTGTGGCCATTGAGACGCTTCCCATTTTTCCTAGCTTTCGTTGGTTTTAAATATTTATTCTGCTTAGGTTTTTAAAAGAATTGTCATTCAATAAGAATGATGGCTTGACTTTCTCATCGTGGTCATTTGTTCATTGACTGAGGAGCATCTGTTTTCAATACAGAATGCATCACACATGAACACATCATTCATTGCTTTATTACAGAATTTAAAGTCAAGCCTGGTTAATATTTTTTGGTAAATATATGGACCAGAGTGGATTTCCAGGAAGGATGAGTCATATTATTAAATGAATGCTTGTTGAAATTATTAAATGTGCGCATTACCATGTGGAGCATTATTCTCGGCTGTCAGCACACCGTTCTCTGGCAGTTTGCTTTTCGAGCATGTCATCTTCTAACAACAGTTGTATTCTCAAAAGGCTGGAGAGAGAGGAATTGAAAAGAAAGGCAGAGGAGGAAAGGCATCGCCTAGAAGAGGAAGCCCGAAAGCAGGAAGAAGAAAGGAAGCAGCAGGAAGAGGAAAAGAAGAAACAGGAAGAGGAAGAGAAAAGAAAGGCAGGCGAGGAAGCCAAGCGGAAGGCTGAGGAAGAGCTGTTGTTGAAAGAAAAGCAAGAACAAGAAAAGCAAGAACAAGAAAAGCAAGAGAAAGCCATGATTGAAAAGCAGGTACTGTATGAGTCCTCAGATGGACTTTACTTGTTTTTTAAGGGCCTTGATAGTAGGTACAATTAGTTAAATTTCAATGACTCATAATATTTACTTGAAGTTTTTTCTTAAACTGGGCTGGTTATTAAATATAAGTCGGGGCAGTTGCAGTGAAGTTGGTAATGTTTGCCATCTGTCAGTTTGGGTTTCCCAAAGGCAAACCCTGGGATAAGAATTTGGGTGCCAGCAGTTTTTTTTGCAAGCGAATCCCAGGAAGCCAGTAGAGGAATAGGAGAAAAGCCAATATAAGTGCATTGATGTATGTGTTACTGTGGGTGACTAGAACACAGTCCCATCGGGAACCTCTGAGAGACTGTGGATCACGCTTTAGAATTGTCCAGCTGAGGGATGAGGAAACTGAAGTACTTATCTACCACATCCTGCCCCTCACTGTAGAAGGGGAATTAACTCTCTGATCTGGCCACATGCACACTTCATGGTCCAAGCCTGCCCGCAGACAGAAAAGCCTTGGCCATGTATGAGAACTGTCTGCAGGTGATTTGCATGGTGAGCCAGGGATATATGAATGAGGTCCAGCCATGTTTGCTCTGTCATCTAGTGGTTTGTGTAAATCCACGTTGAATATTGGAGCAGCATCCACTTTAGGGCAGATGATGAGATGAAGGAACATGTGCAAAGCCAAGGAATTACCACACTGTTTTCTTAGCTTGTTAAAGCTTTGCCTTGATTTACCTGTTTCTGTTAGAAAGAAGCAGCAGAAGCAAAGGCCCGGGAGGTAGCTGAACAGATGCGTCTCGAGAGAGAACAGATCATGCTGCAGATTGAGCAGGAGAGACTGGAGAGAAAGAAGGTAAGGGCTGAGGGATCAGGAAGACTTAGGGTAAGTGAATAGGAAGTAAATCCAGTTCTCTTCTGCAGTGATTGGATATAATGATCCTAGGATTGTCAGTTAGGTCAAGTTCATTGATACCACTGTTCAAATCTTCTATGTCTTTATTAGTTTTTTGCCATATTGTTCTATCAGTTATTGAGAAAGATTGTTAAAAACTCCATCTGTGGCCAGGCATGGTGGCTCACACCTGTAATCCCAGCACTTAGGGAGGCAGAGGTGGGAGGATCACTTGAGCCCAGAAGTTCCAGACCAGCCTGAGTAATACAGTGAAACCCTGTCTCTACTAAAAATACAGAAAATAGCTGGGTATGATGGCATGTGTCTAGTCCCAGCTACATAGGAGGCTGAGGTGGGAACATGACCTGAACTCAGGAAGTCAAGCCTGCAGTGAGCCGAGATCATGCCACTGCACTCCAGCCTGGGGAACAGGAGTGAAACCCTATCTCAAATAATAGAAAAAAAAACAATTCCATCTGTGATTATGGATTTGCCCATTTTTTCCTTTCAGTTCTGTCAGGTTTTGTTTTATATATATTTATCGTGATATGCCTTTGGCTCTAGTGATATTTCTTGTCTTAAAGTCTACTTTGACAGCACTCCCCACCCCGCTTTTTTTTTTTTTTGAGACAGAGTCTCACTCTGTCGCCCATGCTGGAGTGCAGTGGTGCGATCTTGGCTCACCACAACCTCCCCCTCCCAGGTTCAAGTGATTCTCCTGCCTCAGCCTCCCAACTAACTGGGATTACAGGTGCACACCACTTACACCTGGCTAATTTTTGTATTTTTAGTAGAGGTGGGATTTCACCATGTTGGCCAGGCTGGTCTCGAACTCCTGGACTCAAGGGATCCTCCTCCCTTAACCTCATGAAGTGCTGGGAATATAGATGTGAGCCACTGTGCTTGGCCTGACAGCCCTTTTATGATTAGTGTCTGTATGTCAAATCTTTTTCACCCTTCTACTTAAAACTTCTTCTGTGTGTTTTTATAAGTAAAGAGCATATAGCCAGGAATTGTTATTTTAATTCTGTTTGACAGTCTTTCTCTTTGTCTTTTAATTGGAATGTTTAGTCCATTTACACTCACTAAACTTATGGGTAAAGTTGGGTTTAAGGAGACTGATTATAAAGGCATATTCTCATGGTATCCTAGGCCCAACCTGGGCTTTGTATTGCTATAGGCCTGGGACCCAGGAGACCAACCTGTGGTCTTCTCCCCTGTGATGCACCTCAGCCTCACTTTCTGTAGGGTGGTCCTCTTTAATGGCAGGTGGTAATTTGTTGATTTATAGGGAGCCTAAGGAGAAGAGGAGAAATATGGGATATAAATTGAATATTGATTCTAGATACGTACTAGTTAACTTCTCAAGCATTTGACCTCGTCCATGGGGCCAGAGATGTACATCTCCAAAACCAGTGGAAGACCTTTCTATACTTGTTATCCTCTTCTGACATTTGTCTTTTACAAGTTTTCTGAGAAATGTGATGTTGCATGTAAACTAAGCTACTTTTATGTTTTTGGTTTTATAGTCCTCTTACATGATTTTGTTTTTTGTTTTTTGTTTTTAGAGAATAGATGAAATCATGAAGAGAACAAGGAAAAGTGATGTGTCTCCACAAGTGAAGGTAGGAATTCAAATGACGATTTTAATAGTTTATGTACTAAGTAGAAAAGAACAGCAGAATACACTCAGTGAAATCGTAGGTCTTGGAGAGGATTAGCCAGAAAAAAAATGCAGTTTTCCTGCTTTGTTCCTGGCTAGGTTAAGGAGGGTTAGGTACCTGAAAAGAAAGAGGGGCTTCAGAGATGGGATAGGTTAAAGATTTCCTTAGAGTAATGGGGGATGGGATGAAGAGAGAGGCATAGTAGTCCATGAATAAAAAAGAGAATGCTTGACATAAAAATACATAAGAATAAGGGAAACACAGCTGAAGATTTAAAGAATTACCACAGAACAGGCAGATGGTCCAGGCTCAAAATATCATCGGATGCTTTTAAAAAGCACTTTTTTTTTCTGTGTGATGTCAGCCTTCCCTCACTTCATTCACCTTCCATTTGTTTTCAGAAAGAAGACCCCAAAGTGGGGGTCCAGCCTGCTGTGTGTATGGAAAATAAGACAAAACCAGTTGTCCCCAACAAAATGGGTGAGTGTGACATCTGGTTCTTGGGTTCTTCCTTTTAGTAGCAAAAGCTCATAAGACTTCTTGCAGGGTAAGCAGACCCAAGAATCCCAAGAGGGTGACTGCTGGCAGGGGCCTGTGCAGTTTCCCTTCCCTGGGAATGTGTCTCCAGCACAGGGACTGTCAGCTCCACTTGGGAATCCACTGGGTTCCTTGGTTACTCCCATAATCCCAGCATAGGAAGCACTCTGGCTGCTGGCTCACAGTGCTTTCCAGGGAGCTTAACTGCTGGTCAGGTTTTATTACTATTAGGACCTGACTCTGCTCTTCTCCAGAGGTTCTGCACAGACACTGATAATGTGATTTGTCTTCTCTTCCCCTGTGTGAAGGTGATTATATGGGGTTGTTTGTGGCTCCTTCCACAAAAGATGCTTCAGTATCAGTGAAGCAGAGCATTAAATTAATTGCCTTGATCTATATTTCCCTGTTACTTTATTTAGACATTTTATGATTAATACAAGGGACTTTGTGTTCTCGATCAGAAATCAATGGATTGAACACCTGCCAGGAAGTTAATGGTCTGGGTCACGCTGCCCCAGAAACTTATCCCCAAGACATTTTCTCTAATGGGCTTAAGCCAGCTGGGGGACTCGTTCATCTGGATGCCCTTGATGGGAAATCAAATAGTCTGGATGATTCAACTGAAGAAGTTCAGTCTATGGATGTGAGGTATATTCATTTCTTTTGCATTTAAGCCTCATCACTTCTCCAAATACTACCCTTTCTTTTAGTTGGTTTCTTCATCTTTTATACAACCAAATCACCTAAAGCAGGTTTGATTGACGTTACGGGAAAGCTCTCAGTGGTATAACATTCTAGTGTCTTGCGTCAGGTTCCCTAGAAGCAGAGCCTGAAACAGAGTTTCTAGGGCATGTGATTTGTTAGAGGAAAGCTCTTGGGAGTTTTTCAGGAGAAAGGGGAAGGAGGGAAGTCGCTAAGCAAGGATGCCTTCTCAGCTGACCCCATGGGGGCTCTGGAGGATGAATTTCCACCAGAGACAGTTCCCCTGCGCTTCTGCAGTTCTGGTTTTTCTAGATTCTTCTCTAAGATCTCACAAGGAAGAAAAAGAAGAACCCGGCAGCAGCCTTACTCTGGCTGTTAAGAGATTCCTGATGATAGGCCCTCAGCCCACCACTCTTCAGAGCCTGGACTTGCTCCTTTGCTAGGCCTTACAGCTGGCACAATTATGAAACGCCGCCTTCCATCTCTAGGGAGAGGAAGAGAGAGAGAGAAAGAAAGTCAGGCTTGGCTGGGCTGGAGCTGGATAAGTCAGGGTGGATTGGAAGCCTCACTTTAGAGAGGAAGCAGAGGGTAAGATTGGCTTTGCCAGTGATGATGTGGGCTGTGGTGGGATCCTTTCATGATGGGTCCCCCAACCTTAACTGAGCACTTCAGGCAGTTTCACATGAACTCTTCTCAGCACGATCAGATTCACACTCACAGGAGCCCTGGCAGAGAGAAATGATTGTTCCCATTTTACTGGCGAAGAAACTGAGGCTGCAGGAAGGAAAAGCAATTCTCCCAAGGTGGCACTACTAGAAAGGTAGCACTGGGAGCAGTGTTAATTAGGGCTCTTCCTCAACTTGCTTTGAACTTTTGGCTTTGACTTTCTGTCTGAATGTCCCATTTAGAAAGTTCTGGAAGTTCCTTGCTTCTTTGTAATAGAATGCTGGTGCCTGTGGGTTTTTGTCCTTTCACCCTTTGGGCATTGTGAGCTTGGCCATCACAGCCCTGCTCAGTCTGCTTCCGTGTTCTCATACAAGGGGCCCTGTGTCCACCATCTGTCCTTCTCAAATTTGAACCCACTTGTATTTTTTACAATGTGTTACACAAAAACTCCGACTCTAAGTCCTTCTTCTTTAGAAGCGTAGTATAACAAAATATTGCAAATAGAATTAATATGTTGTGCTGTGTTGTCTGTCTCTCTCTCTCTTTCTGCCTCTCTCTCTCTCGTTCATCTCTTCTAGTCCTGTTTCAAAAGAAGAGCTTATCTCTATCCCAGAATTTTCACCAGTGAGTGAAATGATTCCTGGGGTGTCTCTGGACCAAAATGGAACTGGTAATGCCCGAGCACTTCAAGATCTCTTAGATTTCACTGGTCCCCCCACATTCCCCAAGAGATCCAGTGAAAATCTCAGCCTGGACGACTGTAACAAAAACCTCATCGAAGGATTTAACAGTCCTGGCCAAGAAACTCCTCTCAACACCTTCTGTTGACAAATACAGCATCTCTTTAATAAAAGGTACAGTCTTTTGATCATATTCTAACTTTATAACCCTTTAACTGGGGTTTGTGAAGATAGGATGTACATCACTCAGGCTCTTGGATGCTCAAATTTTATTTGAAAAATGCAAACATGAATATATTATGGTATACTACAGCACACACAAGAATTGAGACAGATTTCAAGTAATTCATCTGCGAGCCTTCAGCGCCGAGCCGCCTTGTCGTAACCCTGCTGTTTAGGGTGTGTAGATGGGAAGGTTGAGAACATTGGCTAAAGGTTTGAATACCAATCCAGCCTGTGTAGCTTTTTTAGGGGCAAGGAAAGAATACTCTAGTAGTGTTGCAAGGTGATATGAGTAAGATGAATTTCCCCACCTCTAGTTTTGCTCAGTGACATCCCACATTCTATCTAGAATCATGCATATACATTGTGAGTGTTGGGCCACATGATCTACTATTCTCTTGACCCATTCTGAATTCTTCCAAAGCAGACATCTATTCTTGGATCATACCTGAGGGAGAGAGAGCTGCAGTTTTTGTGTCTTGAAGGTTTTTTCCCCACCTTTGGCCTTTTTTTTTTTTTTTGCCAAAGTGCTTCCAGAAGTTATTCTCATTTGAGTAAGAGTATCTATGAGTTATATACACTCTGTAGTAAGGTATACTTAGTTGTATATACCTCACATTTGATTTACTTGAGTTTGGAGCTTGTTTTTGAATAAGGAAAACATAATTAGAGTCTGTCACCAAATCCTTTAATAATTTAATAATTCCAATTGCTCCTCCTACTTTAGATTCTGTTTTTGTTTCAAGAGAAGGGATCTCACTCTGTTCCCCAGGCTGGTGTGCAGTGACGCAATCACAGCTCACTGGAACTTCAAACTCGTGGGCTCAGGAGATCCCCTTGCCTCAACCTCCTGAGTAATTGGCTCATACGCACATGCCACCAGGGCCAGCTAATTTTTTTTAGTGTTTGTAGAGGTTGGGTCTTGTTATGTTGCCCGGCTGATCTTGAACCCCTGGCCTCAAGTGATCCTCTCTCCTTGGCCTCCCAAACACTGGGATTACAGCCTTGAGCCACCATACCTGGCGTCTATTTTAGATTCTTCTTTTTTTTTTTTTTTTTTTTTTTTGGAGACAGAGTCTCGCTCTGGTGCCCAGGCTGGAGTGCAGTGGCACGATCTCCACTCACAGCAACTTCTACCTCCCAGGTTCAAGCCATTCTCCTGCCTCAGCCTCCCGAGTAGCTGGGATTACAGGCACACGCCACCAGACCCGGCTAATTTTTTGTATTTTAATAGAGACGGGGTTTCACCGTGTTGCCCAGGCTGGTCTCAAACTCCTGAGCTCAGGCAGTCCGCCCGCCTTGGCTTCCCAAAGTGCTAGGATTACAGGCGTGAGCCACCGCGCCTGGCCATTTTAGATTCTTAAAAGCATTTTTATATTCTCGGCATTTTCTCAGTCACTTTATTTTTTATACTTCACTCCCATAACAAATTCAGTGGCCAAAATAACTTAGTCCAATGTTTTTATTTTTCAGATGAGGAAACAAGTTGGAGAGGCTACAGAGCTGAGGTCACTGTGTTTTTTGTATGCTTGTTTCTACCTGACCTCAGCTGTTGCCTATAAGACAAGTTTGAGAGACCATTTCTCTTGGTTCTTGGTGTGTGATGGGTCACTTTTAGAGTAAACTATATCACTGGTTTGGAAAAGCAGCTGCCTTCTTGGACACTTAAGATACTAATTCACCTGAGCATATCTCCCTGACAGTTAAGTGGCTTAATATTTATTAAGAGGTTTTTTGTGTTTTTAACATACTTTGACTTTAAAATTAGTTTCCCTGCAGTTCACTTACCTCACTATACAGTAGGGAACAGAGAATCCACAAAATTTATTAGAGTATTCATAGATCCTCAAATTTATTTCTTACATCTCTAAAAGAAATGCAAAGCCTCTATCCAAAAATAAAAATCTTGACTAAATCATTTTATTCACACTGCTTGTATATTTTTAATTATGATTGGGTCTATTTCTCAAATTCTTCTCTACCAAAAGTGGTACCACCCCCACCAGGGGACATTTGGACACGTGTTGATGGTTTTTGTTGCCAGAGTGGCTGGGGGCATTTGAAAGACAAAGCTTGAGACATTAAACATCTGCAGGTTTTAGGAAAGTTCCGTACAAGGAAAATTTGACCCATCTAAAAGAATAGTCCTGTGTAAAATACTGTATCACTTCTGTTGAGAAATACTGTATAAGCCCTGGAGGAAAATATAATTACCAAGAAGGTAGAAAGTGCCACAGCGTGTTGTGATCGTTTTAGTGAGAGAATAGTGCTACAAACTGCAGAGTACTTGGTTTTCCCTTTGATCTCATCTGGTTTTGTTTCTGAATTGACACAGGTGTTTGGAGAACCCGTAAAGCTGCTGATAGTCAAATCCGAGCTGCCAGCCGCCTGAAGAAGCTTCTGTCACCGTTACCGCTGGATCCCAAATTATTAGCTTGGAATGTAACTGTATTCCTAGGTAGTATGTCAAACACTGGCCACTCTTGGTAGAAACCTTGGGACTTTCACCTTGTTGGGCTTTAGCAAAGTTTCCTTTTACAGTTCTGTTTATGAGCTTCAGCTGCTGATAAAGCACTTCCTGAACTTCTCTATTATCATAGTGACCCTCTGAATGACCTGACTGACTGGCTCGGCAATTCGCTTTATAACCATTCTTATTCCCAAAGTGGGAGCACATAAACATTTAGATGTCTTTTCCTGTAAAATATTCTAGGCATTTACCCAAACTCTAGTTAAACATATACTCAACTTGCACTGTATATCTCCTTGTCTTTTTTGAGACAGAGAAGAAATTCAGGAGGTTCCCCATCTCCAGAGTTTCTCTGTTGGAAGGCAGTATCAAGAAGCCTTTAAAAAATTATTGTTAAGCTTTGCCACCCACAAAAATGCATTGCCCCACATTATTCTTTTGGGGGTGAAGTAGTAAGCTTGGTTGAGGAAGGAAGTCAAAACAGTCAGTAATGATTTCTGTTCTCTTATGCATATTTGTGTATACATGGGCAACTGAATCTAGCAAGGACTCTTTCATGTCACACCTTAAAATCTTCACGCTGTAGTCACTCCAGACCATGGAGCGACTTTCCAGCTGAATGAATCCTATGTCTCATGTGCAGGTGGTTGGTTTTCAATGTTCTTGCTATTTTTTTTTTTTTCCGTTGGATCTTGGGAGTTTTCTTTGTCTGCTCCCGTGTTTGCCCAGCTTTAATAAAACCAGGTGCAAACAAAAATCATAGCGTTCTGAAACAATAGGGGGCCCACATTGGACCCAGTATGTCACTTTAATGGACTTTAATATTAAGAAAAAAATCTGAATGGGAAAAATGACAGTAGAATGTATACTCCACACATTTTATGCCATATAATGGTGTGTTTTCTTAATTTTGTTTTTTGTGGCGAAATGTGGCTTTCTGATTAAAATGACCTTTTCTTCTTTGAAACTTTTTGTTTTGACTTGGATAATTAAGGGTTTGGAAAGATTCATAATTCTGAGAGAGGTTTGCAACCAGGAGATACAAAGAAGTCTCATTAGTAATCTTGTTCATGTGCTTTTACAGCCAGCTACATTTAAGAATGTATTAGTTACGGAAACTGTATGTGTATGTGTCTATACTCAATAAAGTACATGCTTCCACATAATGCGGTGCTGTCCATCTCGGCAAATACTGGCCAAGTCCCTTTATGACAGGCACACAGAAACCATAGCATGGTCTGGCTTTCAAAAAATGCCTCTCATCTTTCCTAGAGCCTTATTTTGCTAAATGTCTGTTTTCTTGTGATTTGCTGTACCTCACAGCACCATTGTGACCGTGGTGATGCCTCATTTGCATGATATGTACATTGTGTTTAATGTGAAATACATTTTCATTGAACAGTCTGATGACTTGCTAGCGTTTTATTTTTTCTGTAAGCTCAACGTGCTGAAACCAAACCAGGCTTTTAAAAACCTGTGTAGAAGAAAACCAAAAAATCCTGTGTGAGTGTCCTTTCCCTGTCAAACTCATTAAAAATTCCTTTGTTGCCAGTGCCAAGTGGAGTCAACTGCATAAAGCTTATTAAGTGATGACTATCACTAGAACACAATGGACTTCTGAATATAGTAAAAAGTTGCTGTTCTTTCCTTTTTTTTTTTTTTTTTTTTTTGGAAGAGACAAGGTCTCACCTTGTCGCTGAAGCTGCTCTCCTAGGCTGAAGTGATCAATCCTCCTGCTTTGGCCTCCCAAAGTTCTGGAATTATAGGCATGAGCCACCACGCCCAGCCAAGTTCCTGTATTTTCATACCACTGGTGCGAGGGCTTTTTAGCTAAGACACAGTTAACCTTACCATAATCTATGAGAACATTGCACATAGCAATTTGGCATTTAAATAAAATTATAATGGGAATGTTGACGCTTATTTTCAGGTAAGCTGAAACCCAGACCAGTTTTTTTGTATCTAACTCACAGGCTTTCCACTGCCTGGAGACAGTACCAGGCCAGACCAGAAGCCAGGTGGAAAGGACTAGAATTAGAGACCCCTGTAGTAACTTCTGGGCTGCCATCTAGGGGCCGGGCGCGGTGGCTCAAGCCTGTAATCCCAGCACTTTGGGAGGCCGAGACGGGTGGATCACGAGGTCAGGAGATCGAGACCATCCTGACTAACACAGTGAAACCCCGTCTCTACTAAAAAATACAAAAAATTAGCCGGGCGAGATGGCGGGCGCCTGTAGTCCCAGCTACTCGGGAGGCTGAGGCAGGAGAATGGCGTGAACCCGGGAGGCGGAGCTTGCAGTGAGCCGAGATTGCGCCACTGCACTCCAGCCTGGGCGACAGAGCGAGACTCCGTCTCAAAAAAAAAAAAAAAAAAAAAGATTTGTGAGTGAATAAATACAGTTGTTACTGAGAAACTCTATGAATTAAAATTATGGCCTCTGCCAGGCACAGTGGCTCACACCTGTAATCCCAGGACTTTGGGAAGCCAAGGCAGGTGGATCACTTAAACCCAGGAGTTCAAGACCAGCCTGGGCAGCATAGTTGGACCTTCTCTCTACAAAAATTAAAATAACAGCCAGGCATGATGGTGCCTACAGTCCCAGATACTTGGGAAGCTAAGGTAGGAAGATAGCTTGAGCCCAAGATACTTGGGAGGCTAAGGCAGGAAGTTAGTTGAAGGCTGCAGTGAGCTGTGATGGTGCCAATGTACTCCAGCCTGGGTAACAGAGGCCTTATCTCTAATAAATTAATAAAAATATAATGTACTAAAATTGTGACCTTGGATCTGCATGTCTTTCTGCCAGACCCACACTCTATCACAAGATAAAGGTCCCAGGGACCCTATTTTTTCATATTTGCTATTGAATCCCCAGCACTGAGAACAGCACCTGCCACACAGTGGACACACAATAAATCTTTGTGGAATGAATGATTTCTCTATTGAGAATAAATATACCAGTTTGAGTGATCCCAGTACATATAGCAGAAAGCGGTTTCAATATTAAGGGTACTTATCACACATAATATATAACAAGCTCCAAAGGCAGCTCAATGGCATCAGGATTCTAAGGCAGCATCTCTTTGAGTGTCTTGGCTCTGAAGAAGGTCACTGCAGCACCAGCATCCCAACTGCACACCGTCATGGTCAAAGGCAAGACGTCAGTGGCAGGCTGCTCCTTGTTACTGCTCCTTCCTTTAGCCAGGGAAGAAACCCTCTCCCAGAAGCCCCCAGCAGCAGATTTCTACTTCTCATTGGCCAGTACTAGGTCTTCCACCTACCCCTCAGCTCATCACCTGCCAAAGGGAGGGAGATTATCCCATGTTATTAGTTGAGGTAATGCTTGCTTCTGTAACAACCACAGCACACTCGAAATGCAGAATGGCTCAAATACAAGTTTTTTTCTTTCTTATGTGAAGTCGCAAACAGATGTGCCTGATTATGACACTCCTCTGAGTCGTAAGTCAGTCAAGCTCTCTCCATCTTGTAGCCCCTCATCTTCCAATCGTATCATGTTTTTCTGCATCAAGCCAACAGAACAGGGAAAGAGTATGGAGAAGACAGATGACATCCTAACCACCTGGGCCGCTAAGGGACATGTACTACTTCCTCTCACATTCCGTTAGTACAACTAGTCATGTGGCCCTACTTAGATGCAAGGGATGCTGGGAAGTATATTCCCTGGCTAGTTTGCTTCTTACCAGAGATATTGCTATTCTTTGGAGGAGAGAACACACATAATTTGGTGGATAGTTAGTTGTCTCTGCCATGCCATGATTGACTTAGACCAGAGCTATTCAGTAGGAGTATCATGTGAGTCGCTTGTGTCATTTTTCCATTTTCTAGTAAGGGGCCTGGGGAGGGAAGGGTGGTCAATGTTTTGAATATATTATTGTAAAATCTACCACAGGGTCCATTATGTTCTCTTTCCCCACCAGTCCAAGGGAGAGTGGGAACTGGAGTGAAAAGTTAAGACGAGACTGTGGGGTACCTAATAAATATGGGGTTGAACAAAATAAATTCGTCAGGCAATGAAGTTTTGGAGAGATGAATGACTTTTGAATTGGTTTTGGGTTGTGCGTGGACACAAAAGAGACCATTTATGGTAGGAAGGGATTTGGGGATAGAGTTTCTACAGTGTGAAGGCACTGGACTTTTTTTCTTTTCTTTTCTTTTCTTTCTCCTTCCTTCCCTTGCTTTCCTTCCTTCCTTCCTTCCTTCCTTCTTTCCTTCCTTCCTTCCTTCCTTCCTCTTCTCCTCTCCTCTCCTCTCTTCCTTTTCTTTTCTTTTCTTTTCTTCTTTTCTTTTCTTTTTTTCTGAGACAGAGCCTCACTCTGTCGCCCATGCTGGAGTGCAGTGGCATAATCTCAGCTCACTGTAACCTCACCCTCCCGGGTTCAAGAAATTCTCCTGCCTCAGCCTCCAGAGTAGCTAGGATTACAGACGTGCGCCACCACACTCGGCTAATTTTTGTATTTTTAGTACAGACAGGGTTTCACTGTGTTGGCCAGGCTGCTCTTATTTGTTTATTTCTTTGAGACAGGGTCTTGCTCTGTTGCCCAGGCTAGAGTGCAGTGGTGCAATCTCAGATCACTACAAGTTCTGCCTCCCAGGCTCAGGTGATTCTCCCATCTCAGCCTCCCAAGTAGCTGGGACAACAGGTTCCTACACCATGCCTGGCTAATTTGTGTGTGTGTGTGTGTTTTGTAGAGATGGTGTTTTGCCATGTTGTGCGGGCTGGTCTCAAACGCCTCCTTTTTGCCTTGCATTAATGTAGGTAGACTATCTCAAAATGGTTTTGAAAATAACTGCTGAGTTATAAGACATTGTTTTAAAACCACAAATATTATATGACTTTCAGAACCAGGGTCAAGCCACTACACATATTACATTACAAAAGAGTTCATCAGAAATAATTTATAGGACCAGAGGACTGACTGGTAGCAATTACCAAATTTCATTTAGGAATTTGTCCTCCATCTCAGTAGGAAAACAGCCATACAGGCAGTGACTAGAATGAGCAAAAAGAAACCTGCAGCATAAGCCTGTCTAACAACATTTTCATCCAAACAATATAAATCATTTCTGTCCGCATTCTGCTGTTGACAAAGCCATTTAAAAAGCAAAGGTAAAGAAAGGACAGCGTCCACAAAAAAATGCCTATATCATGGGATGGAAGACAAGGAGGAGGGAACAGGGCCAGCTAAGCATTATACGTTAAATTTCATTAATAGCATTAAGCCACACAACCAAAGTCAGATCGTTAGGGCAAGGGAAAATGCACCTGGTTCTGCCAGTCCTGGGTTCTAACCTCTAATGGAGATACTGAAGTGACACCATCACCATACAAACTAGGGGCAATCTGGACAACAGTGTTTTCAAGGATTGAGAGAGCTATTTGTCCTACTACTTCACAATTTTCTTTTTCTCACATCAGCATTTAAAAAAGAAAGCCACATAGAAGGGTGGCGCGAGAACGTGCCAAGGCAGCTGATAGGTCTCCCCAGAAGCTGATGCTCTCCAAAAAATGACGATGGCACTATGTACTTTGTCTAAGTCTGCATTGCAGCCTGAATTGCTCCCTTAAAAACTGTTTACATTTTTCTCAGGTTTAAGGATTTTAAAACTACCCTGAATTACAGCAAACCTCTATGTCCATGTTCTGGTTTGCAGGGAGTACAAGCGATGCAGCAGTGGTTCTCAAGTTTGAGGGTGCGTCAGAGTCACCTGGAGACTTGCTGAAATGTAGTTTGCTGCGCCCCACTCCTAGAGTTTCTCCTTCCTTCCTTCCTTCCGTCCTTCCTTCCTTCCTTCCTTTCTTTCCTTCTTTCTTTTTTTTTTTTTTTTTTTTTTTTTTTTTGGAGTCTCGCTCTGTTGCCCAGGCTGGAGTGTAGTGGTGCGATCTCGGCTCACTGCAACCTCTGCCCCACCAGGTTCAAGCAATTCTCCTGCCTTAGCCTCCCAAGTAGCCAGGATTACAGGTGCGCACCACCATGCCCAGCTGATTTTTGTGTTTGTAATAGAGACAGGGTTTCCCCATGTTGGCCAGGCTGGTCTTGAACTCCTGACCTTAGAAGATCCGCCCACCTCAGCCTTCCAAAGTGCTTGGATTACAGTGAGCCACCGTGCCCGGCCCTAGAGTTTGAGTTGGTGGCTTGAAGCAGGAGCTTCACTGTGTAGTGTATGGTTCCACCCTTGCTTGTTTTCTTCTGATATGACAGTGGTAAGGTCTCCGGCAGGGGCTATTCCTTCAGTCTGGATCCCAGACAGAAGAGTCAAAGTTGCCCCACGATGGATGTGAAATGTAAGTGAGAAATAAACATGTGCTGTTCTAAGCCACTGAGGTTTGGGGATTGTTATTGTAACATAGCTTATTCTTACCAATACAGACTACTTGTTTGAAGCAGAGTTGGCATTCTCAGCAGATTTGGCTTCGCATGAAACCCGAAGGGAAGGGAACGGAAGGGGAGGGGAGGGGAGGGGAGGGGAGGGAAGGGAGATGATACTCCATTTCTCTTAGGCTTGCTCTGCGTACATGTGCATGTATGCTATTCATATAGACACCAAGGACCATGTGCAAACTGTTTAACCTCTCTTTCCACACGAGTAGACAGCATACAAAGCTGAGGACCATCTACTTGTGCTGTCTGTTGACAATGGTGAGTCTGGAAAAAGACCACCTTGTTCAAAGAGGAGTCAAAAGAAATATATATATATACACACACACACACACACACACACACATACACACACACATATATATACACATACACAAATATATATATACACACATACATATATATCTGTGTGCATATATGTATATGTATGTATATACATGCGTATATATTTTTTATTTATAAATATAAGTTTGTGTGTATGTATATTTATATTTATATATAATGAAGACACAGAAACCATGGGAATGGAAGAGAAAAAAGAGCACATTTCTAGCACATTTCTTTTTTTATTTTTTTTGAGACGTAGTGTGGCTCTGTCGCCCAGGCTGGAGTGCAGTGGCGCGATCTTGGCTCACTGCAACCTCCACCTCCCAGGTTCAAGCGATTCTCCTGCCTCAGCCTCCTGAGTAGCTGGGACTACAGACATGTGCCACCACGCCCGGCTAATTTTTGTACTTTTAGTAGAGATGAGGGTTTCCCCATGTTGGCCAGGGTGGTCTCGAACTCCTGACTTCAAGTGATCCGCCCGCCTTGACCTCCCAAAGTGCTGGGATTACAGGCATGAGCCACCGCACCTGTCCCAAAGGAGCATACTTTTGAAAAGGATTATCTGCAGAATCTGAAAGAAAAATTTCACAACCAGTTTAGCATCCTTTTGAAATATGATACGCTTTCTATAAAATCAGAACAGAAATTCGTAAGGAAATGAAAGGGTGAGACAGAGATTACTAGAGTAACAAGAGAGAACCGGGCGGGGGAGAATACAAAGAAACAAAAATCTCAATAATGAAGTTTGAGTCAAAATAGAGACAGAAATAATGCTTTAGAAAGCCATATCAGTATCAATAAAGCAAACTTGAGGTCTACTAGAAATGCTGGAAATGGATGAAAGACGAAAATGATAAAACAGGCCAGTGCGGTGGCTCATGCCTGTAATCCCAACACTTTGGGAGGTCGATGTGGGTAGATCACTTGAGGTCACGAGTTCGAGACCAGCCTGGCCAAAATGGTGAAAGCTCGTTTCCACTAAACATACAAAAAGTAGCCGGGCATGGTGGAAGGGGCCTGTAGTCCCAGCTACTCAGGTGGCTGAGGCAGGAGAATTGCTTGAACTTGGGAGGCGGAGGTTGCAGTGAGCCACGATCGCACCTTTGCACTCCAGCCTGGGTGACAAGACAGAGAGATTCCATCTCAAATAATAATAATAATAATAAAAACAGAGAACTAATACAGCTGATTGCTCTTCCTAAAAGAGAGATTAGAGCTAATGGAGCAGAAACAATTCTTGAAGATAGAATGGAAGAAAACGTTTCTGAATTGAAGCCATATATATGCAGGTAAAAAAGGACTCACACCTCTTAACCAGAAAGAAAAAGCATTCTTTATTCTTTTTTTTTTTTTTTTTGAGAC
>NW_012115021.1:1090865-1099791 GCF_000951035.1 Colobus angolensis palliatus
TCCCAGCACTTTGGGAGGCCGAGACGGGCAGATCACAAGGTCAGGAGATTGAGACCATCCTGGCTAACATGGTGAAACCCCGTCTCTACTAAAAATACAAAAATTAGCCAGGACATGGTGGCACAGCCTGTAATCCCAGCTACTCAGTAGGCTGAGGCAGGAGAATCACTTGAACCCGGGAGGCAGAGGTTGCAGTGAGCCGAGATCACACCACTGCACTCCAGCCTAGGCGACAGAGAGTCTGTCTCAAAATAAATAAATAAATAAATAAGTAAAAATTAAAAAGTGGTTGTAGTCAAAGGCCACGGGTTTAAGTTGGGTAGTGGGATTTCAACATGTAAGGTTTTAGAGATGGAGCAGTATCAAGTGATGAATGTCTAGATTTTCTAGACTGTGGGTGAACAAAGTAGAAGTAATGGTCATCTGCACTGAAGAACTGAAGGAAACCAGGCTGGGTTATGGATGTTGGATTCATTGGGAAGATGGCAGTAAATCAGACGGAGACGAAAACTAATGCCAGGCAGTCAGTAGGTGACAGTGACAAGGGAGGGCAAAAGGTGTTACTACCAGATGGCATAGAGCCTGAAAGAGCTATTTCACAAGGGGAAGAAAGAATATCAGTGTCAAGCAGAAAGCTTCAAGAGTGAAGAAGTCACACTATCTTTGAGGCTGGTGCATGGACTGCGGGAGGGGAGAAACCAAGCGAGTAGACAGAGATGAGGCAATCCTTTGAATTGGATGATGGATAGATGTTGGTACCATCCGACCATTTGGGAAGTTCAGCGGGGAGGCTTTGTTTTCCGGGAATATGCTTAATTTGAGGCGTGGGAAATGGATAGAGGGTAGGTGAATGGTTAGAGATCTGCACAAAGCTGGAAGGCCCACGGGATCAAGTTCTGTCCGTGACTGAGGGGTGACCTCCAATCCCTGGGCCTTAACCCCCAGGATCCCTGGACCTGGAACGCCCATTAAGTCCCCTCCTTTCCGGCGGGAGGGCGGCAGAGGGCGCAGGCGCTCTAGCCGGACCCGGCGGGCGGGTGGCAGAGGGCGCAGGCGCCCTGGACAGAGCGGCAGCGGTGGGAACGGCCGGCAGGGGGCGCAGCGCTCTGGCCCGAGAAGCCCGGGCGGGGCACCCTCGCCGGGAGAGTAGAGGATAGGGGTCGGCTGGAGAACCAGCTCAGCGCGAGGCCGCGAACAGTGGGCGGGGCCAGGGCAGGGGCGGGGCGAGGCGGTTCCGGAAGGAAGTGGTTCCGGGTCCCACGACCCGGCAGAGGCGGTTGGGGTGCCGCTGCTGTGGGAGGCGGCGGCGGCAGAGTGAGGGGCGAGGCCCGAGGGGCCGGCGGCGGCGGCGGCGGCGGCGGGGACTTCCCGGCCGGGTGAGCGGCTCTGGGGGGGGCGGGGCGAGGAGGCCTGGGCCCGCAGGGAGGGCGTGTCCGCCACCCAGGAGGGGCGGTTCTCTGGGTGGCGGATGGGGCAGCGGGGAGGATGCGGCGGTCCGACTCGGGTTCCCTGGGGACAACTCCTCTGCGCCCCGTAGGTCCCTCTGTCAGCGCCTTCCCTCGGGCGCGGCGACCCGTCTCGGGTTTCCAGGGGACAGATGCCCGGCGCCCCTGAGGTCCCTCGACAGGCGCGGCCACCCGGGCACCTGCTGCCGCGACCCTGATCCTCTGCCGTCGTCGGACAGGTTGCGGTCCCCACGGTTCCCTGCATCTGTCAAAAGGGCGGGGGCCGGGGAGGCGGTGTCCGGGGACGGTGCCCTTGTTCTCGAGGCGGCCCTGGACGCGTCGCCTGCGGGGCCTGAGCCGAGGACCCCCCCGCACCCCGCTTTGTCCTGGTGAGGCGCTCCTGCCGCGCAGCGGCATCTTCCTCTGTCAACGTGGAGAATGAGTAGTGAAGGCTGCTCATTATCCTGCATTGTAAAGTAAAACTTGTCGTTTTAGAAACGTCTACTGAAAATTGGCGCATCTCCCGTGCTTCTCTAGGTTGTATTGGGAAACTGGGCCAGTCACTGTCAGGACTGTCCTGTTGGTAGGTCTCGAGGGAAAGAAATGGGAGAGAAACCTACCCCGTAAATATTTTCCTACCCAGGTGCTTTTCGAACTGCCTATTAGGTGATTGCCTTTTTTTTTTTTTTCCTGGAACAAATTACAAACTGTAGGTAGAAATCAGGAAAGCCTCTTTAGGCTCCTGGCCAGGCAGTCTTTTTAGCATTTTTCTGAATGTGAACAGGTCGGAACGACAGACAAGAATTTGAAAAGAAAAGGTTTTTGCTGTGGATTCATAACGAGGGCTTTATTTTTCATTGGTATTTTAATGGTAATGGTATAGCAATGTTTTATTTTTAATGTTGTTTTAAATGGCTACTAAAATTTTATTTTGAAATCACAGCTGTTTCAGTCACCCCCAAGAAACCTTTAAAACGTCTTATTAAAAACATTTTAATATATAGGAACCTTTAGCCATTTATACACATTTCTTTTTTTTTTTTTTTTTTTGAGACGGAGTCTCGTGCTGTCGCCCAGGCTGGAGCGCAGTGGCGCAATCTCAGTCTCGTGCTGTCGCCCAGGCTGGAGCGCAGTGGCGCAATCTCAATCTCGGCTCACTGCAAGCTCCGCCTCCCGGGTTCCCGCCATTCTCCTGCCCCAGCCTCCCGAGTAGCTGGGACTACAGGCGCCTGCCACCGCACCCGGCTAATTTTTTGTATTTTATTTTTAGTAGAGACGGGGTTTCACCGTGGTCTCGATCTCCTGACCTCGTGATCCGCCCGCCTCGACTTTCCAAAGTGCTGGGATTACAGGCATGAGCCACCACGCCCGGCCATACACATTTCTAAGATAGGAATCACAATGAAGGTACGTTGTTTCACTATTCCAAATTCCAAATAACCATGGTGAATATGGTTTCACCATTCCAAGTAACCATTGTGAATGTGGTTATACACCTCCAGTCTTTTTCTATGCAGAGCTTAAGATACAAGTTTTTCTAAAGTGAATTCTCTTTTGTAATTATCTTTTTCTGACTAAGATAGCATGCCATTACATGGCTGTTATAATTTATTTCATTGGTCATTCTCAGTTCTTCTCTATTAAAATACATTGTTGGGTAAATGTAAAGTCTGCATATCTATGATTACTTTCGAGTCTCACTCTGTCGCCCAGGCTGGAGTGCAGTGGCGCGATCTTGGCTCACTGCAACCTCCACCTCCCAGGTTCAAGCGATTCCCCTGTCTCAGCCTCCTGAGTAGCTGGGACTACAGGCATATGCCACCATGCCTGGCTAATTTTTGTATATTTAGTGGAGACGGGGTTTCACCATATTTGCCAGGCTGGTCTCGAACTCCTGACCTCCAGCGATCTGCCTGCCTCGGCCTCCCAAAGTGCTGGGATTACAGGTGTGAGCCACCGCGCCTGGCCCATGATTACTTTCTAAGTGTACATTCCTAGATGATAGAATTGTTGGGCAGAGTATGCACATAAGGGTTTTTTTTTTTTTTTTAATGTGAATTGCTCAAGTTCCCTCTGGAAAGGATATGCTGTTTTACACTCCTACCAACAATCTGTGAGTGTCCTTACCCACACCCTAGCAAAAGGCAACATTTAAAGGGATTTCTATAGGAATACTTTTGAGCCATACTTGTACTCTTCAACCAAGTACAAGTACCCCTCTCTAGTCATCACTTTTTTCTTATTTGTTGATAGCACTTCAGCTTCTCATCTTTTATTGCACCTTTACTATTTTGGTAAAGAAAGGTTATCTAGGTGAAGCAAAGGCTTAATAGAGCAAACAAGAGATTTAAAGTTAGGATGCCCTTGAAATCCAGTATATCTGATTATCTTGAACAAGTCACTTAACTTTTCTAAGGTACTCTTTCCACAACGATGCACTAGGGGTTATAATACATTCGCCTTACCTTTCTTAAGGATAGTTTTAAGGGTCAAATGAGACATTTCTGGAAAGTACATTTAGACAAACTTTGTCTTGTTGGTATTTTTAAAAATTATTTTTAATTTTTTATTTTTAAATAGAGACAATGCCTCACTATGTTGCCTAGGCTGGTCTCAAACTCCTGAGCTCAAGCCATTCTCCTGCCTTGGCCTTGCAAAGTGCTGGGATTACAGGCATGAGCCACTGCACCCAGCCATGTTATTACCATCTGGTAAAAATTTCAGAGCACAGAAGCATCTTGAGGTTCATACATGTTTTAAAGTAAATACCTTAATTCAAAAGGCTATTCTGTAATACACTTTGCCCCCATACTCTTTCACTCCTTAAATTTGAAGGTTTTTTTTTTTAACTGCTGCCCTAGATTATATTCAAAACTTTATCAGGGTTCTGAAATTAGGTGAGTGAATGAATCTGCACAAATGTTGAAGGAGCAAATATTTAAAAGCACTATATAAAGCGGAGAGGGACAGGTATAATGCTAAATAAAACACAGTACTTGGGCTCATGATAAATAAAACATGGTCTTTGTGCCCTACAGGCTACATTATCCGGGCAGCAGAGGGCATAAAAGCTGCTTTCCAAATTTAGATGGCAATTTTAGATGTGATGCCTGATGTCAACTATTCTCAAGTATGCTAAAGCCCAATTCTGCTGACCAAGCACCTGAGCAAGTGACCGGCCAGTCTCCACAGGGTCATCTTTCTGACGGTAGGAGTTGCAAGGTGAGGAAGTGTTAGTATCATAGTGCAAGAACCTGCGTTCTACTTTCAGGTCCTCCACCTGGAGCAGATCAGTTAACTTTTTTGAGGCTGGCTTTATTCACTCATGAAATGCAGGTAATTCCAGCTTCCTCATGTGTTAGTTGTGAGGATTACATGACATAGTACATGTGCAACACTCAGTAAACCAGGAACTGCTGGCACTCATGTCATCATTCTTACCCACTAGAGACTTTACTTCCCCAGGAAAAAAACTAGGTCTCTTCTAACTTTGTATTCCTACCCCCTAGCAGTGACTGGTACTTAGTCGTGTTTGATAAATTAACATAGAGTGTGACCACTGATAAAAATTCAGTTTGGGTGCGGGGCGCGGTGACTCACGCCTGTAATCCCAGCACTTTGGGATGCCGAGGCGGGCAGATCACCTGAGGTCAGGAGTTTGAGACCAGCCTGGCCAACATGGTGAAACCCTGTCTCTGCTAAAAATACAAAAAGTAGCCAGACGTGGTGGCACATGCCTGTAATCCCAGCTACTCGGGAGGCTGAGGCATGAGAATTGCTTGAACCCAGGAGGCGGAGGTTGCAGTGAGTTGAGATCTTGCCCCTGCACTCCAGCCTGGGTTACAGAGCAAGACTCTGTCTCTAAATAAATAAATAAATTCAGTTTGGACCAATGAAGAAGGTAGTATGTAAATATGGAATATTGGGAAAAATTGACCACGTTATTTGGAGTTAATATTAAGGAATCAAAGGAAACATTGAACTAACTGGACTTGGACTCATCTCTGCTATGACTGTCATTCTACTTTATATCCCTAATGCCAGGCAAATAGTCTCTCCTTACTAAGAATAAATGTACTGGCTGGGCATGGTGGTTCATACTTATACTCCCAGCATTTTGGAAGGCTGAACTGGGAGGATCACCTGAGGCCAGGAGTTTGAGACCAGCCCTGGCAACATAGCAAGACCTTGTCTCTACAAAAAAATGTTTTAAAAATTAGCTGGGTAGCTGGGCGCGGTGGCTCAAGCCTGTAATCCCAGCACTTTGGGAGGCCGAGACGGGCAGATCACAAGGTCAGGAGATTGAGACCATCCTGGCTAACATGGTGAAACCCCGTCTCTACTAAAAAAATACAAAAAAAAACCTAGCCGGGCGAGGTGGCGGGCGCCTGTAGTCCCAGCTACTCGGGAGGCTGAGGCAGGAGAATGGCATAAACACGGGAGGCGGAGCTTGCAGTGAGCTGAGATCCGACCACTGCACTCCAGCCTGGGTGACAGAGCGAGACTCCGTCTCAAATAGCTGGGTATAGGGTATGCACCTGTAGTCCCAGCTACTCAAAGACTGAAGTGAGAGGATCACTTGAGCCCAGGAGTTCAAAGCTGCAGTGAGCTATGATTGCACTACTGCACACCAGCCTGGGTTACAGAGCGAGACCTGGACTCAAGAAAAAAAAAAAAAAAGAAACTGACTCAAGTTTCTCCCATTTTAAAACCTCATTCCTAGACTTCTAATCACCCTGCCACTACCTAGTTTCTCTCCTCCCCTTCCCTTCCCAGCTGGACTGTTTGAAAGAGTTGTTAATAATTGGCTTTCTCAGTTTCCTGACCTTCCACTTAGCCCTCAAGACATATGTTAACAATTTTCATTATTTTATTTGATCTCTCTGCAGTATTTACCATGAAAGTCTCCCTTTTGGAAACGTCCTTCTTTTGTTTCTGAGATTCTGTATTCCAAGGTTCCCTTCTTCCTCCCAGGAAGTTCCTTCTCAGCTTCTCCTTTGCTGGTTCATCTTCCTCCAAAGGTTGATTTTCCTGCAGGCTTGATCCTTCTTGTGCTGTCTCTGGAATAATTTATAGAGCATTGAGGCTATCTCGTGTTTGAAGATTTGGTAGAATTCCCTGTGAAACCATCTGGGCCTGACGCTTTTTCATGTGATATTTCCTTTATAACTTTCTCAATTTTTTTTCTGTGGAAATTGGTCTATTTAAACTTTCTAACTCTAATGGAGAAAATTTTAGTGATCTGTACTTTTCTAGCAAATTATCCCTTTCATCTGGGTTTTCAAATTTATTTGGCAGAGGTCTACAAAGACATCCTTTATTATTTTTAAATTTTTCATCTTATTTCCTCCATGCCCTTTCTCATTTTGTGTTTTTGTGCTTTTTCCCTTTTTTCCTTAAGTTATCTAATGGTTTATCTATTTTATTTTGTTATTTTTTTCAAAAATACAGAATTTTGAATTATTAATTACATCTGTTTTTCTATTTTTTCCCTCATTCTTTTCTTCTACTTTCATCTCTTTTTGTTTGTTTTTCCTGACACAGGGTCTCACTCTGTCACTCAGGCTGACATGGAGTTAGTGGCATTGTCTGAACTCACTGTAGCCTTTACCTCCTGGGCTCAAGCAATCCTCCCACCTCAGCCTCCCAAGTAGCTGGGACTACAGTGGTACACCACCACATTTGGCTAATTTTGATTATTATTTTTTTTTGTACAGACAAGGTCTCCCTGTGTTGCCCAGGCTGGCCTTGAACTCCTGGCCTCAAATAATCCTCCTGCCTCGGTCTCCCAAAGTGCTGGCATTACAGGCATGGGCCACTGTATATGGGCTTCTTTCATCTTTATTATTTCCTTCCATGTCCTTTCTTTTGGTTTATTTTGTTATTTTTTAAGTTTATTTATTTATATATTTTTTGAGGCAGGGTCTCACTCTGTCACCCTGGCTGGAGTGCAGTGGTCGATCACAGCTCACTGTAGCCTTGGATTCCTGGGCTTTAGCAGTCCCCCTGCCTCAGCCTCCCGAGAAGCTAGGACTACAGGCATGTGCTACGATGCCTAACTATTTTTTTTTTTTAATTATTTTTTTGTAGAGACAGGGTCTTATTATGTTTCCCAGGCTAGTCCCAAACTCTTGGCATCAAGAGATCCTCCCACCTTAGCCTCCCAAAGCAGTGGGATTACAGGTGTAAGCAATGTAATTAGTGCGATGAATTTTCCTCTGATTACTACTTTAAATGCATGCTATAAAATTGGATTTGTAGGCTGGTTCGAGTGCAGTGGTATTTACAACTAATTGATGACAACCAGTTACAGATTTCTTTGTTCCTTCTTCACTCCCGCTACTTCACTTGACTAGCCTTAAAAAAAAAAAAAAAGTAAATAAAATAAAAAAGATTCTGATATATAGTGTTTTCAGTGTCATTATTTCTTTAAAAATGTATAACTTTGGCTGGGCTCACGCCTGTGATCCCAGCACCTTGGGAGGCCAATGTGGGCAGATCACCTGAGGTCGGGAGTTCAAGACCAGCCCGACCTACATGGAGAAACCCTGTCTCTACTAAAAAAATACAAAATTAGCTGGGCATGTTGGCGCATGCCTATAATCCCAGCTACTTGGGAGGCTGAGGCAGGAGAATCACTTGAACCTGAGAGGCGGAGGTTGCAGTGAGCTGGGATTGTGCCATTGCACTCCAGCCTGGGCAACAAGAGTGAAACTCTGTCTCAAAAAAAAAAAAGCATAATTTTAGTTCTAGAATACCCAGGAGTTGCTTAATAGTAGGCTATTAAATTTCTAGATGGAAAAGCCTTTCTGTTTTTAAAATTTTTGTTCATAAATTCTAGTTTTATTGCATTATAATCAGACATATTGTTTGTAATATTTCCACTTTTTTGAAGGGGAAATATTTTTTCTTTGTGACCTAATATATGATTATTTTGATGAATGTGGTGTGAGCAGTTGAGAAGAAACTGTATTCATTAGTATCAGAGTGTAGAGTTTGATAAACAACCCTAAGAGTTACTCTATTAATAGAGTATGTTGTTTAGATCTTAGGTCTCCTTATTTTTGGTTCACCTAATCTGTCTTGTACAAAGAATGGTGTATTACAGTCTCCTATTATTAGTGTGTTTCCAGTGTCTCCTCGCATCTCTTATAGTTTTTATCTCATGAAGGTGATTGCTGTATTACGTTTATATAAATACATGTATTTATATGTTAGTTCTTCATTGTGGGGTGAGGCTTTTAGGATTAAAAAATATCTTTTTGTGTCACAGTTAATGCTTTAGGACGTGGATTCTGCTTTGCCTGAGACCAGGATTGCCATCCCCAGTCTTTTTTTTTTTTTTTTTGTGATGGAGTCTTGCACCGTTGCCCAGGCTGGAGTACAGTGGCGTGATCTTGGCTCACTGCAACTTCTGCCTCCCGGGTTCAAGCGATTCTCCTGCCTCAGCCTATCAAGTAGCTGGGACTACAGACATCCGC
>NW_012115021.1:1099841-1104170 GCF_000951035.1 Colobus angolensis palliatus
CTATCAAGTAGCTGGGACTACAGACATCCGCTACCATGCCCGGCTAATTTTTTTTTTTTTTCATATTTTTAGTAGAGACTGGGTCTCACTGTGCTAGCCAGGATGGTCTCGATTTCCTGACTCTGCCATACACCCGCCTCAGCCTCCCAAAGTGCTGGGATTACAAGCATGAGCCACCTTGCCCGGCGACCTACTCTCTTTTTATTTCCATTTGCCTCATATACTTTTTCCAGCCATTTATTTATTTACTTATTTATTTAGAGACTGGATCTCACTCTGTCGCCCAGGCTGGAGTGCAGTGGCGTGATCTTGGCTTACTTAAGCTCCGCCTCCTGGATTCAAGTGATTCTCCTGCCTCAGCCTCCCGAGTAGCTGGGACTGTAGGTGCATGCCGCCATGTCCAGCTACATTTTTAAATATTTTTAGTGGAGACAGGGTTTTGCCATGTTTGCCAGGCTGGTCTTCTGACCTCAAGTGATCCACCCACCTTGACCTCCCAAAGTGCTGGGATTATAGGCATGAGCCACCATGCCCAGCTAATTTTTTTGTATTTTTAGTAGAGACGGGGTTTTGCCTTGTTGGCCAAGCTGGTCTTGAACTCCTGACTTCAGGTGATCCGCCCTCCTGCCTTGGCCTCCCAAAGTGTTGGGGTTATAGGCGTGAGCCACCATGCCCGGCCTAACGTTTTATTTTTAACCATTCAGAATCACTTTGAGGCTGGGTGTTGTGGCTCACGCCTGTAATCCCAGCACTTCAGGAGGCCAAGGCAGGCGGATCACCTGAGGTCAGGAGTTCGAGACCAGCTTGGCCAACATGGCAAAACCCTGTCTCTACTAAAAATACAAAAAAATTTAGCTGGGCATGGTGGTGCACACCTATAGAACCAGTTCAAGCACGGGAATTGCTTGAACTCGGAGGTGGAGGTTGCAGTGAGCAGAGATCGTGCTGCTGCAGGGCAACAGAGAGAGCCTCTGTCTCA
Organism: Colobus angolensis palliatus; assembly: GCF_000951035.1. Classification (NCBI taxonomy): domain Eukaryota; kingdom Metazoa; phylum Chordata; class Mammalia; order Primates; family Cercopithecidae; genus Colobus; species Colobus angolensis. The sequence continues at coordinate 1,100,821 of NW_012115021.1, forward strand.
AAAAAAACAAAGGGGGGAGTCACCTTGGTTTAGATGTGTCTTTTGTATTGTAAAAGTCGTTGAGGTTTCTTTTGTTAGTCAAATTGAAAATTTTTATTGTAATAGGTGGATTAAACCTACCCACATTTATTGTTAGGACTGAAAAATTTGGCCTCAAATCCATCATAATATTTTATAATTATGTGTATTTGTTATCTTTGCCATTTCTCTATGAGAGGTAGATATTTTGCTCTTTTATTACAAAACTTAGGGTGTGTTTGCGGGGGGTATTTAGGAAGGTTTGCATTTTTGTTCTAATCATTTACCTTTGTACTTAAACCTTTTAAAATGCCCTCACTCCTTTGTTTGCTTATTTATCTGTGCATGTGTGCATGCGTGTATGTGTGCGTGTGTGCGTGTGTGTGTGAAATTGCATCTATGTGATCACAGTAAGATAATGATAGGCAACTGTGGAATTCTGTAGCTACTTCGTGGAAGAACTGGCAATAACAGATAACAGCTACCCACCGTGGCCAAGATAATAATCCATGATGGTCTCTTCAGGTCTACCTTCCCCTTCTCACTATTCTACTGATTGTGTTCTTTTTCTGTGGGCTCTGACTTGGTGCGTTTCTGTGATGGGAATGTGGCTTTTTGTTTGTTTGTTTGTTTGTTGTTGTTGGAGAGAGGAAGTTTCACTGTGTTGCCCAGGCTGGTCTCTAACTTCTGGGCTCAAGCGATCTGCCTGCCAAAGTGTTAGGATTACAGGCATGAGCCACCACGCCCAGCCTGAGGCTTCTTTGTTGCAAAGGCTTTCCTGGGGAATTTTTATTCTTTGCATTTGTAAATGCTGAATTCACATTTAGTGTGGAATCTCTGTCAGTTGATTTTTTTTTCTGTAACAGCTTTGTTGAGATAGAATTAACATAACACAATTTACCCATTTAAAGTGTACAATTCAGTGTTTTTCAGTGTATTCGTAGAGTGTGCACCATCACCACAGTCTAATTTTAGAACATTGTCTTCACCCCAAAAATAAACTCTATGCCCATTAGCCATTATTTCTCATCCCCCCAACCCCTTCTTCCACCCAGGCAACCACCAGTCTACTTTTTGTTTCTATGGATTTGCTTATTCTGGACATTTCACATAAAGGGAATCATATAATAGTGGTCTTTTGTGACTGGCTTCTTCCGCTTAGCATAATGTTTTCCAGGTTTGTCTGTGTTGTAGCATGTATTGGTACTTCATTCCCTTTTATGGTCAAATGATACATATTCCATTGTATGGGTATATTAATATTACATTATATTCATTCATTCATCTTGCACATTTGGGTTGTTTTCACCTTTTGGCTATTATGAAAAATGTTCCTGTGGATATTTGTATACAAATTTTGTGTAGACATGTTTTTATTTCTCCTGGGTACCTATCTAGGAGTAGAATAGTTGGGTCATATAGTAACTCTATGTTTAACTTGTGGGGGAACTGCCAAACTTTTCCAAGTGGCTTCTCTATTTTACATTTCTACCAGGAATGTATGAGGGTTCCAATATTTCTACATCCCTGAAACACTTGTTACTTTGATGATGCCCAGTTTTATCTATTTTTTCTTTTGTTGCTTTGTTTTTTGTTTTGCTTTGATTTTTTTGTAGCAGCAATTGGAAATAATGTTGCTTTGTTTTTGATGTCCTAACTTAAAAATCATTTCCTGATCCAAGATCACACAGATTATTTTTATGTTTTTTTCTAAATTTTGTAGATTTAGCACTTACATTTAGGTCCTTAATCCATTTTGAGTTAATTTTTGTATATGGTGTGAGGTAGGGCCAAGCTTTAACCTTTTGCTTGTGGATATCCAGTTGTCTTAGCACCCTGTGTTGATTTGTTTAACCTCTTAATATCTGGTGTATCTGTTTTTTTTCCTGCCAGTATCCCTTAAACCCACCTTTAGTGTACATAGCAGTGGAACTGCTTCTACTAGTCTCTCTTGCTTTCTCTTCTTCTCCCATTTTCTAGTTGTAGTTTCTTTCTTTAACTCTGTCAAAGTGTGTAACAATTTTTTTTTTTTTTTGAGACGCAGTCTTACCTGTCACCCAGGCTGGAGTGCAGTGGTGCAGTCTTGGCTCACTGTAACCTCTGCCTCCCGGGTTCAAGTGATTCTTGTGCCTCAGCCTCCCAAGTAGCTGGGACTACAGGTGTGCAACACCACACCTTCTAATTTTTTGTATTTTTAGTAGAGATGGGGTTTCACCATGTTGGCCAGGCTGGTCTCCAACTCCCGATCTCAGGTGATCTGCCCACCTCAGCCTCCCAAAGTGCTGGGATTACAGGTGTGAGCCACTGTGCCTGGCCAATGTGTAGTAATTTTACACTAATCTTCCACCTTCATCCTTATCTTTCTTTTAGTGTCTTATATGTATATTTATACATTTTTAAATGCTCACCATCAGTCCTTTTGCTGACATTTCCCCCATTTAGTTGAATAAAGCTCATCTTCCAGTATATTCCTCAGGAATGGTCAGTGAGTGCAGAATTCCCTATACCTTTGTAAGTTGAAAACTGTTTTTCTTGTTGCCTTGTTGCCTTGATGTTTAAGGAACATCTTAACTGATGTAAAATCCTTGGCTCACATTACCTTCATTGAGTTTTTTTTTTTTTTTTTTTGAGACGGAGTCTCGCTCTGTCGCCCAGGCTGGAGTGCAGTGGCCGGATCTCAGCTCACTGCAAGCTCCACCTCCCGGGTTCATGCCATTCTCCTGCCTCAGCCTCCCGAGTAGCTGGGACTACAGGCGCCCGCCAACACGCCCGGCTAATTTTTTGTATTTTAGTAGAGACGGGGTTTCACCGTGTTAGCCAGGATGGTCTCGATCTCCTGACCTTGTGATCCGCCCGTCTCGGCCTCCCAAAGTGCTGGGATTACAGGCTTGAGCCACCGCGGCCGGCCGAGTTTTATTTTTTAGTGCTGCTCTGTTTCTCACCTTGCCTTGTATTTTGTTTTTGAAAAATCTCATAATCTGATACTGATCCAGTTCTTTTGAACTTGTAAGTTATTTATTCTTTTTGCCTGGAAGTCTTGAGAATTTTATCTTTATGTTTGAAATCAAATAGTTTTTACTATGTTGTATTTCAGACTTACTTGTTCTAGATTAATTTTCCTAGGTACCTGGTGAGCCCTTAAATGTGTAGATTCAGGTATTTTAGGTATTTTAAAATTTCTGGAATGTGTTCTTGCATTCTGAGCGAATTATAGTTTTAAATACTAGTTCAGTTCTCTTTTTTTTTTCTTTTTATTTTTATTATACTTTAAGTTCTAGGGTACATGTGCATAATGTGCAGGTTTGTTACATATGTATACTTGTGCCATGTTG
>NW_012115021.1:1110277-1112434 GCF_000951035.1 Colobus angolensis palliatus
TCGCGCTGGGAGTTGGAGACTGGAGCTGTTCCTATTCAGCCATCTTGCTCCGCCCCCCGTACCTCACTAGTTCAGTTCTATTGTTTGGTTTTTCTTCTTCAGGGACTGCAATTACATGAATATTAGTTTTTTTCTCTACCTATTTGCTATTTTCACTGCTTTCTCTCTTACCCTTTCTTTCCTTCTCCCCACTCCTCTTTCTCTCTCTCTCTCTTTTTCTCTCTCTCTCTCTCTCTTTCTCTCTCTCTCTCTCTCCCCCCCTCTCCCTCTCCCTCAGTGTCATTTTTTGTTTTCTCGGTTGTTTTCATGCCTGTCTTCAGTGTTCCTTATTAAGTTTTAATTTGAGTTTATTCTCCCTTGGGCATGTTGTAAGTTATTCCTCATTTTTGGGATAGTTGAGTCTTTTTCTCCCATTTTTTTTCTTGAGTCCCAACTTTTATTCTTTCATTTTTCCATTTTTTGTTTGTTTTTAATCTATTTCTGTTCTTAGTTTGTGAATTTCTGATTCAAGGTAGGTTTTTTAATATCCTCCAATGCTTTTGAATATATTTAATTCTATTTGTAGTACAGGCATACATACCTCAGAGATATTGCAGGTTTGGTTCCAGACCACTGCAATAAAGCGAATATTGTAATAAAGTGAGTCACACAATTTTTTGTTTCCTGGTGCACATAAAAGTTATGTTTATGCTATACTGTAGTTTGTTAAATGTGCAATAGCATTATGTCTAAAACAATACGTACCTTAATTTAAAAATAAATTATTGCTAAAAATAAAATTGCTGATGGTCCTCTAAGCCTTCAGTGGTGCATCATCTTTCTGCTGATGAAGGGTCTTGCCTTAGTGTTATGGGCTCATGACCGATCAGGGGTTGGTTGTTGAAGGTTGGGGTAGCTAGGGCAGTTTTTGGAGGGGGAGTGAAGTCTTGCTCTGTCACCCAAGCTGGAGTGCAGTGGCACGATTGTGGCTCACTGGAACCTCCATCTCCTGGAGGTTCAAGGGATTCTCCTGCCTCAGCCTTCCAAGTAGCTGGGACTACGGGTGTGTGCCACCACACCCAGATAATTTTTATATTTTTAGTAGAGATGGGGTTTCACCATGTTAGCCAGGCTGGTCTCGAACTCCTGGCCACAACTGATTTACCCGCGCTGGCCTCCCAAAGGGCTGGGATTACAGGCATGAGCTACCACGCCCAGCCTAGGGCAATTTCTTAAAATAAGACAACCATAAGGTTTGTTGCATCAATCAACTCTTCCTTTTACAAAAGATTTCTCTGGCTGGATGCTTTGGCTTACCCCCGTAATCCCAGCACTTTGGGAGGCTAAGGCAGGAGTATCTCTTGAGGCCAGGAGATCAAGACCAGCCTGGGCAACAAAGTGAAACCCTATCTCTGAAAAAATATAAGACAAAAAAAATTAAATAGGAGATTTCTCTGTAGTATAGATGCTGTTTGATAGCATTTTACTCACAGTAGAACTTCCATCAAAATTAAAGTAAACTGGTCAAATCCTGCTACTGCTTTATCAACTAAACATATGTAATATTCTAAATCCTTTTTTGTAATTTCAACAATGTTCATAGCATCTTCACCAGGAGGAGATTCCAATGAAGAAACCACTTTCTTTGCTCATCTATAAGAAGCAACTCTGCATACATCCAAGTTTGATCATGAGACTGCAGCAATTTAGTCACATCTTCAGGCTTTACTTCCTATTCTAACTCTCTTGGTGTTTCTACCACATCTGCATTGACTTCCTCCACTGAAGTCTTGAACCCCTCAAAATCATCCATGAGAGCTGGAATCAACTTCTTCCAAACCCCTGTTAATATTGATATTTTGACTTCCTCCCATGAGTCATGAATGTTGTTAATGTCATCTAGAATGGTGAATCCTTTCCAGAAGGTTTTAAATTGACTCCCCAGATCCATCAGAGGAATCACTATCGATGGCAGCTATAGTCTTACAAAACATATTTCTTAAATAACAAGACTGGAAATTCAAAATTACTCCTTGATCTATGGGCTACAGAATGAATGCTGTGTTAGCAGGCACAAAAACAGCATTAATCTCCTTGTATATCTCCATCAGAGCTCTTGGTGACTAGGTGCATTGTTAATGAGCAGTAATATTTTGAAAGGAATCTTTTTTTTTTTTT
>NW_012115021.1:1112754-1131349 GCF_000951035.1 Colobus angolensis palliatus
ACAGGCGCCCGCCACCTCGCCCGGCTAGTTTTTTTGTATTTTTAGTAGAGACGGGGTTTCACCGTGGTCTCGATCTCCTGACCTCGTGATCCGCCCACCTCGGCCTCCCAAAGTGCTAGGATTATAGGCGTGAGCCACTGCGCCCAGCTGAAAGTCCCATCTTTCAAGAGAAGGCTGTTTCATCTACACTGAAAACCTATTGTTTAACGTAACCACCTTCATCAGTGATCTTCTGGATAACTTGCTGCAGCTTCTCCGTCAGCACTTGCTGCCTCACTTGGCCCTTTTATGTTATGGCGATGGCTTCTTTCCTTAAACCTCACAAGCTAACCTCTGCTGATTTCCAACTTTGCTTCTGCAGCTTCCTTACCTCTCTCAGCCTTCACAGAATTGAGTGGAGTTAGAGTCTTGCTCTGGATTGGGCTTTGGCTTAAGGGAACGTTGTGGCTGGTTTGAGCTTCTATCCAGACCACTCAGACTTTCTCCATATCAGCAATAAGGCTGTTTCACTTTCTTATACATGTATTCATTTAAGTAACACATTTAATTTCCTTCAAGAACTTTTCCTTTGCATCCACAACTTGGCTGTTTGGCCCAAGAAGCCTAGTTTTTGGCCTTTCCCAGCTTTCGATGAGCCTTCCTCACTAAGCTTAATCATTTGTAGCTTTTGATTTAACTTGAAATGTGTGACTCTTCCTGTCACTTGAACATTTAGAGGCCATTGTAGGATTATTAATTGACCTCATTTCAATATTAGTGTATCTCAGGAAGTAGGGAGGCCTGAGGAAAGGGAGAGAGAAGGAAGAATGCCCCATCAGAACACACACTACATTTATTGATTATGTTCACCATCTTATAAGGGCATGGTTCATGGTGCCCCCAATTACAATAGTAACATCAAAGATCACAGATCACCATAACGGATATAATAGTAAGGAAGAAGTTTGAAATATTTTGATAATTCCCAAAATGTGACATGTCACAGAGACAAGAAGTAAACACGTGAGGTTGGAAAAATGGCACTGATAGACTTGCTCAACGCAGGGTTGCCACAAACCCTGCATTGTAAAAAACCCTACATTTGTAAAAATGCAGTATCTGTGAAGCGCAGTAAGGCAGAGCACAACAAAATGAGGTGTACCTCTACAGACCTACTGTTTCCTTTTGCTTCATGGTTTTTTGGGGAGAAAATTTTCTCAGGTAGGAAATTCTGTTTTCTGGTCGGGCACAGTGGCTTTTGCCTGTAATCCCAGCACTTTGGGAGACTGAGGCAGGTGGATCACCTGAGGTCATGAGTTTGAGACCAGCCTGGCCAACATGGTGAAACCTTATCTCTAGTAAAAATACAAAAATTAGTCAGGAATGGTGGCACGTGCCTGTAATCCCAGCTACTTGGGAGGCTGAGGCAGGAGAATTGCTGGAACCCAAGAGGCAGAGGTTGCAGTGAGCCGAGATCGCACCACTGTACTCTAGCCTGGGTCACAGAGCAAGACTCCATCAGAAAGAAAGAGAGAAAGAGAGGAAGGAATTCTGTTTTCCCACTCTTGTCAATACATGGGTGCCATCAGACTTTCAAATTTTTGCAAATCTCATGAGTATGAAATAATATCTCATTATTTTCATGCTATTTCCTGGATTCTTAGTGGGGTGGAGTATCTTTTCATGTGTTTATTGGACATTTGTATTTCCTCTTTGTTGAAAACTGGAAGGATGGAGCTGCCATTTACTGAGATGGGACAGACTGTAAGAGGAGAAAATGTTGGAGGGAGATCAGGACTTTGCTCAAGGACATGTTTACAGAATCCAGTGGGCTGTTGCATATGCAAGATTGGAGTGCATGGGATGGGTGTGAGCTGGAGATACAAATTTGAGGTTGTTAGTTTATAGAGGGTATTTAAAGGCATGAGACTGAATGGGAGTACAGACACAAGTCCAAAGACCAAAGTCACTATTTAGAGGAAGACTGGGTTCACTCTTAAGGGTCAGGGTGATGATGGGGAAGATGGGGAAAAATTGGCAAAAGAGACAGAAGGAATTGTTATAGAGGTGGGAGGAAAACCAAGAAAATGTAGTATTCTGGAATCCAAGTGAAGAAAATTTTCCGGGAGGAAGGTGTGTGAAATGCTCCTGGCAGCCATGTGTGGTGGTTCACACCTGTAATCCCAACACTTTGAAAGGCCAAGGCAGGAGGATCTCTTGAGCCTAAGAGTTTGAGACCACCCTGGCGACATATTGAGACCCATCTCTACAAAAAATTTTAAAAATTAGCTGGGCATGGGCCGGGTGCGGTGGCTCAGGCCTGTAATCCCAGCACTTTGGGAGTCTGAGGTGGGCAGATCATTTAAGGCCAGAAGTTCAAGACCAGCCTGGCCAACATGGTGAAACCCTGTCTCTACTAAAAGTACAAAGTTTAGCCGGGTGTGGTAGCACACACCTGTAGTCCCATTTACTTGGGAGGCTGAGGCACAAGAATCGCTTGAACCTGGGAGGTGGAGGTTGCAGTGAGCTGAGATCGCAGCACTGCTCTCCAGCCTGGGTGACAGAGTGAGACTCCATCTCAAAAAAAGAAAAGAAAAAAGAACCATATAGTAAATATTTTAGACTTTGTGGGTCACATACAGTCTCTGTCACATCTTCTTCTTCTTCTTCTTCTTCTTTTTTTTTTTTTTTTTTACAACCCTTTAAAATGTAAAAAGCATTCTCAGGCTGTATGTTTAAACCTCCTCTTTTATCTATCAAGCAGCTGAACTAGTACTTGTCATTACCAGCTGATGCCCACTAAGCAGTTGCAAACAAAGTTAACTTTAAAAAATAGCTTTATAATTTACTGGTTTAGTGTACATTTCAGTGGTTTTTAGTATGCTTGCAGAGTTATGCAACCATCTCCATAATATCTGATCTAATTTTAGAATATTTTCCTCACCGCAAAGCTAATGTTTTTACAGCTTCGAGGTATAATTTATATGCAATAAAATTCACCATCTTTGAATGAATAGTTTGAATTTTTTTTTTTTTTGAGGCGGAGTCTCACTCTGTCACTCAGGCTGGAGTCCAGTGGTGCGATCTCAGCTCACTGCAACCTCTGCCCCCCAGGTTCAAGCGATTCTCCTGCCTCAACCTCCTGAGTAGCTGGGACTACAGGCGCGTGCCACCAAGCCCAGCTAGTTTTTTGTATTTTTAGTAGAGACGGGTTTTCACCATTTTAGCCAGGATGATCTCGATCTCCTAACTTCGTGATCCACCTGTCTCAGCCTCCCATAGTGTTGGGATTACAGGCGTGAATGAGCCACCGTGCCTGGCCCATTTGAATTTTTTTTTTTTTTTTTTTTGAGGCGGAGTCTCGCTCTGTCGCCCAGACTGGAGTGCAGTGGCCGGATCTCAGCTCACTGCAAGCTCCGCCTCCTGGGTTTACGCCATTCTCCTGCCTCAGCCTCCCGAGTAGCTGGGACTACAGGCGCCGCCACCTCGCCCGGCTAGTTTTTGTATTTTTTAGTAGAGATGGGGTTTCACCGTGATAGTCAGGATGGTCTCGATCTCCTGACCTCGTGATCCGCCCGTCTCGGCCTCCCAAAGTGCTGGGATTACAGGCTTGAGCCACCGCGCCCGGCCGCCCATTTGAATTTTAATAAAGCTAATTTTAATACTGGGCAAAGGAAAATGTTCTTAGTAATACTTCTTTTATCACATGCAATAAATCTCACTTGTATTTTATCCTAAGTGATCTCCACTTTTCCTTTAAAACCAGTGGTTCTGTAGCTCCTGGACCAGCAGCACCCACATCACTTGGGAACCTGCTAGAGTGGGGCCCACCGCAGGGGCAGGGCCCAGCAATCTGTGTTTTAACCAGCCTTCCAGGTGATTCTAATGCACACTCAAGTTTGAGAACTACTCCAATGTATATTCCTGCATGGAATTGCTAGGCTGTGGGGTATGGGCATGTTCGACTCTATTGGGTAGTTCCAAACTACAGGTGACACTTGAACAACACGGGCTTGAACTGTGTGGGTCCACTCATATGTGGAGTTTTTCCCAAAGAAACGTGTATAGAAAATACGGCATTTGAGATATGCGAAAGCTGCCTGTGCAGAGGGACTTGGATATGCACGGATTTTGGCATATGTGGGGATTCTGGAACCAATCCCTTGAGTATACCAAGGCGCAACGGTATTTTCAAACTGGTTATACTGTACCATGTACAGTTCACCTAGCAGTAACTGAGAGTTCCCATTTTCACACATCTTTGCCAACATTTTTGAATATGCAACTTAAAAAACATTTTTGGCCTAGCTGATGAGTGATCATAGCCCTTTGGCATATCAAATGGCTATGATCTTAATTTGTATTTTCCCAGTTACTAATTAAGTTGAACATCTCATATGTTCATAGGTCATTTGAGTTTTGTGTTCTGTGATAATGGAGTCTTTTGCCTATTGAAATAAATACAATTATGTAAATAAATACAATGTATTGAAATAATTGCAGAATAAACCCAGAATTCCCAAGGAGAAAGAAGCCCAGAGGGAAAAAAAAGAAAGTCCAGGAAAGAGTCCTAGGGGATGTGATAGTTACACAGTCAGGAGAGAATAGGGGTTTGTCAAGCTGACTGAGGGAAGGCCATCCATGTGCTGGACCAGCACGGCCTGATCAGGGAAAGCGAGTAGTGTGGTGTAGGGGACTAGTAGGGTGTGTGGAGGAAAAGACACACATAAGGCTGGGGAAAAGGTAGGAAGCAACTAGATGTATTTATCTTACATTCATTTAATCTTTTTTGTTGAGCATTTGGGTTATTAGTTTTCGTGGGCTTTTTTTCTTTACTATTATAAATAAAACTGATACAAACATCTTAGTATACACAGCTGATTTTTTTCTTTTGAATTATTTTTTTAAAACAAGTTTAAACTGAAATTACTAGATTAAAGGAAAGGAGGTATGATTAGTTTCATAGTTTCTTACATGTTTCAAGATTACTCTCCATTAGTCATTAGGGAAATGCAAATCAAAACCACAATGAGATACCACTTCATACCCACTAGGATGGCTGTAGTCAAAAATACAGTAAGTGTTGGTGAGGATGTAGAAAAATTAGAACCCTCATACACTGCTGGTGGGAATGTAAAATGGTGCAGCTACTTTGGAAAAGTTTGACAGATCCTCAAAAAGTTAAACATAGAGTTACCAAGTGACCCAGTAATTCCACTGCTAGGTATATACCCAAGGAAATGAAAACATATGTTGACACAATAACTTGTACACAGATGTTCGTAAGAGCATTATTTATAATAGCTGAAAGGTAGAAACAACCCAAATATGCATGGAGAGGTGAATGAATGAACAAAATGTGATGTACCCATACAGTGAAATGTCTATTATTCTACCATAAAAAGGGATGACGTACTGATACATGCTACAACACAGGTGAATCTTGAAAACATGCTAAGTGAAAGAAGCCAGTCACAAAAAAACCGCATACTGTTTGATTCCATTTATATGAAATGTTTCGAATAAGCAGATCCATAGAAACGGGCTAAGCAGGGGAGGGGAGAAGTGGGGAGTCACAGCTAACAGGGTCTCTTTTGGGAGGGTGAAAATGTTCTACAACTAGACAGTGATAATGGTTGTATATCACTGTGAATATACTAAAAAACATTGAATTGTACACTTTAAATGGGTAAACTGTATGGCGTGTGAATTCAACATCAATAAATATGTTTTGTTTTTAAAAATGAAAAAAAGATTATGCTCCAGAAAAATTTTCCTTTCTCATTATCATCAGCAATATTTTTGTTACCCCCCCAAAAAAAGTTACCACCTTTAGGTTTATTATTTTCGTTAAATTTAATAGGTATGAACTGATACCCAGAGTTTATTTAAATTATAAGCTTCCCTATTGAATGTAATCTCTATCAGAGCAGGAAGTTTTGCCTGTTTTTGTTCACTGCTGTAGCCCTAGAACAGTGTCTGGCAAATAATTGGTACACAGCAAAATGTGTTAAATGATTACTTTTTTTTTTTTTTTGAGACAGAGTCTTGCTCTGTTGCCCAGGCTGGAGTGCAGTGGTATGATCTCGGTTCACTGCAAGCACCGCCTCCCGGGTTCACGCCATCCTCGTGCCTCAGCCTCCCGAGTAGCTGGGACTACAGGTGCCCACCACCACACCTGGCTAATTTTTTGTATTTTTAGTAGAGACGGGGTTTCACTGTGTTAGCCAGGGTGGTCTCGATCTCCTGACCTGGTGATCCACCCACATCAGCCTCCCAAAGTGCTGAGATTACAGGTGTGAGCCACCAGGCCAGGCCAAGTGAATACATTTTAGTACTTTTAATTACTAAGTAAACATTTTTTTCCTTTAGTGTTTTAATTTCGTAATACTTTGTGAGTTAATTGTTCTTAGCCTCAAAATCTTTTTAGAAAGAGGCTGTGTATAACTAAATGAATTGAATTGATTGTACTTCCTCTGATGAGTGATCTAGTTCAAGTTCTCTGCCTTTTATGCTTTTACTTTCTTCTGAGATTCAGGATAACAGTAGTTTGCAAACGTTTAAGTATGAGGACCGCGTTTTAAACTGATGTCTACGTAATAATTGTACTTTTTGTATCTGTGGGTGGAAAAACTGCATAGTGACAAGAAGTCTTCATATTTTAGTTTCACCATATTATCTTCAGAAATTTGCAAAATCGAGGTGCCTAATACGTGAGACATATACTTGTTTATTCGGTAGTCTGTGCATGGTAGCTATATGATCATTCATGAGCCCATGGCAGTTGTTTTAGAAGCCACCAGGGGATTGGGACCACTAAGTTAGGAACTACTTAATATTAGTATCAGAACTGAGGAGGACTACTGAGTTATAAATAATAGCTAGTATAGGAGATTATACCTACTTATGTATTTTTAAAAATCAGTTTCTGAAGCTATCAGTTTCTTTTAAAGACTGAAGAATATTTGAAAAACCAAGTTTAGAAGTACCTTTTAATATTTACTTATTTGACATTATTTGTTTTAGCAAAAAACCAGAAGCAAACTAAATGTCTAATAATGTTCAATTACATTTTGGGTATATTTGTCTGGTGGAAAGTTAGGCAGCAGTTGAATATTTGAAATTGTAATTCTGACCGGCTGTGGTAGCTCACGCCTGTAATCCCAGCACTTTGGGAGGCCAAGGTCGGAGGATTGCTTGAGCTCAGGAGATCCAGACCAAGCTGGGCAACATGGCAAAACCCTGTGTCTACCAAAAATACAAAAATTAGCCAGGTGTGGTTGTGCACGCTTGTCGTCCCAGCTACTTGGGAGGTCAAGCATCGCTGGAGCCTGGGAAGTCAAGGCTGCAGTGAACTGTGACTGCACCACTGCACTCTAGCCTGGGTGGAAGAGCAAAACCCTGTCTCAAAAAAAAAAAAAAAAAAATTAAAAAAAGAAATTGTAATTCTTAGAATCCAACAATTTAAAAAGCAGTGTATACCATCATGTATTCCTAAACATTTTAACTGTGATTATATGAAGTGTTTCTGTACATGGTGAAAGACAGGAAAGTAGTAGTGCTTGTATTCAGATAGAGGAATTCTGGGTAATTTTTCCTCTTTTTGGACTACTTATTTAGCAGTTGCTGTGTGCCAGATACCAATAAGCTCTTTTTATGATTTAATTTAGGGGTCATTAAACTACAGTGCATTTGACTTGCCAGGCCTATTTTTGTATGACCCACTTGAGCTAAATAGTTTTTGTACTTTTATTTTTTTAATTAATTTTGACCAATATAGTGCCTTTAACCTAGTATATTTAAAATATTTTAACATGTAGTTAATATTAGAAATATATTAATAAAACATTTTACATTTTTCATATGAACTCTTTGAAATTTGATGTGGATTTTATACTTACGGCACATCTCAATGTTGTCTAGTCACATTTTTACATTTTTAAAGAGTTGCTTTAAAAAAAAGAAGAAACAGATGTGACAGAGACCTTATATGGCTTGCAAAGCCTAAAATAGTTACTATTCGGCACTTTGCAGACAAGGTTTACCGATCCCTGATTTAATTCATTTTATCCTGACAACATTCCAATAAGAAGGGGTGCTATTATTATTTCCATGTTATAGATGAGGAAACTGAGGCACAAAGGGTTTAAGTAAATTGGCAGCATTCGCTGTGTTTTAGATCAAATTGTAGGCTCTTTCTACAAACTTGCTAATCCTGTGTTTCTTTGCAGTGTAAAAAGTGGATAGTGGCTCACGTGTCAAAGGATGGCACGGTCACGATCTAGATCCCCCAGGTGGAAACACAGGTGAGCAGTTCTTAGCAGAGTAAGCTTGGATTTGGGATGTGCTGTGACTTTCAATTTCACCATACTAGTAAACACTTAATAAGCTCATGAGACCTAGTTATTCACAGTAGGTACTTTATCATAGTAGAGGTTGTATTTCTACATTCTAGTAGCTGACAGCTTTGTTTAATCGTAGAAGGTAGCTAGAGTTAATCCATAATGAAAAGCAAAGCAGTGGCCACAGCAGGAGAGAGTGAGAAATATCTTTGAGAGTATTACATTTTTTGAATTAGTGAGTAGTTTAGAATTCCTCAGGATGGATTTCATTTTATTTTTTCATAATTAATATGTTTAAAGACATTTCGAGGTAGAAAATTGGGAGTTTCCTTTTGAGTAGTTTGATTATAGTCCATTTCTCCTCTTTCCAGCTTGGTAGTATCAAAAGTATGTATCATTAGATTGGAGCAATTTAACCAGTCTTTATTGTACACCTGCTACAGGCAGGTTCTTGGTCTACAAAAGCAAATATGCCATCTTCTGTGGCTTCAGCAAGCACGTGGTTGGGCTTTGAGATTGACACCATGGCCAACTATGATACAGTGGGGAAAGTGCTGTGCTACTTATAGGGACAAAGGATTCTGGATTTTCAGGGAGGAAATAATTGTGTTTTTGTGGCGGGAAATGGGGGTACTAAGAAAGTCTTCAAAGAAGAGATGAAAACAATTTTATCTGGGCATTTCAGATGTATAGAACTTCTAAAAGCAGAAAGAGTGAAGAGAAGTATTCTAGTTAAGGGGGAGAGCAGGAGCAAAGGCACCGAGCTGTAAATGTGACTAGTATTTTCTGAGACTTAAAAAGGACCATTATTTCACACAAAAAAGACAGACCAAGATTTTTCATATTATGATAACTTGCCCATTTTGCTTATGCGTTGCTAATCAAGCTTTTGTCAACAGTTTTCATTTTGTAATTCACAGGAGCAACTTGTAATGGCAAGGAATTTGAGAAAGAAAAGGGAATGTAAAGAAGTGAATGATTTTAAAAGGGTATCACAGAGGTCTTTTTGTTTTTTTTTTTTGAGATGGAGTCTCGCTCAGTTGCCCAGGCTGGAGTGCGGTGGTGCGATCTCGGCTCACTGCAAGCTCCGGCTCTGCGGTTCACGCCATTCTCCTGCATCAGCCTCCCGAGTAGCTGGGACTACAGGCACCTGCCACCACACCCAGCTAATTTTTTGTATTTTTAGTAGAGACGGGGTTTCACTGTGTTAGCCAGGATGGTCTTGATCTCCTGTCCTCGTGATCCGCCTGCTTCGGCCTCCCAAAGTGCTAGGATTACAGGCGTGAGCCACTGCTCCTGGCCCACAGAGGTCTTTTCTTGATAAGACAAAAGCCGCTGGTGAGGGGCACAAGAGACCCTGCCAAGCTCAGTGCCTGATTTCCAGGTTCCTTCTCAGGTTTCTTTGTTAAGAACTATAAAGGATCTGATATTTTACCCTACTTGAGAACTAACACATTATTAGCCTGCCACAGGGCACTCTTGGGTCAGACTCAAAGGCCTTTATTACTCAGAGTACAGCAAGCAGCTTGAGCTTCGTGTTCCTGTCATTCCCCTCACCCTCTGGGTCCCATGAGAGCTGGCACTGCAGAGCCACTGACTGGGTGCATGCTGTGAGGCAGCGAGCTTTCCATACAGGCAGTGTGGTTACAGTACCACTGAGGAACATGAGTCCCTTATCAGGGGCTGCAAATAATGGACAGCAAACACATCAACCCTTTTCCCTGAGGGAGACCCTATCTCTATCTTGCAACACTGCCTTAGAACAAAGGCTGTCAGTGCCTCTGCTCAAAAGGCGCTCACAAGGCGTGCAGAACTCAAGAGACTGTGGAGAATTGTCTCCCAACAGACTCCTTGAGTCTTTTTTGTTCCTTTAGGAAAACCAAAAACAATAGCAACTATTCCAGCAACCTTCTTCAGAAGAAAGGGACACTATGCTATAAAACATATAAAATATCATGTCAAACCAATATTGAATGTGAAGTAAGGATTAAAAGTAAGTTATTGGGAATTCCATCCAGACTGGAAGACCTTTGACTCTGGCTGCCATCTTTTCTCCTTGGCTATGAAAGAGATGAAATCTTCCAGGAAGTCCTCAGAGGCTCCAGTTGCTTCCTCCTGTGATGAGGTATAGCCAGCTGGATGGCAGAGTTTCTGCTTCAGCTAAATAACACTTACGGGTATGTCTAGCTTGGTGACTCCAGAGGGCAATATTGCCAAGTTCAGTATATACATGAGGAAGGTAGATCTCCCTCCTTTATTGTAGGGAGGGCACAGACTTATCATCGAAAGGAAAGGGATTCACTCATGGTTGCACCAACTCCATGGCAGCTTCTAAGAGAGAGCCATAACAGAAGCTGCAAGGATCGCTTCCTCATTGATTAGAAGACATTAAACCCTCAGGGAGGAGATGGAGAAATTGGGCAGGTCAGATGGGGGGAAAGGTCCCCAGGTACGAAATGGAACTGTATTGTGTCCCAGATAGTGGCACACCTCTCTTTACGTCTAGGCAACCCAAATTGGTTTCCCTGAATACAGAAGCCTCAATGTTGGCAATGCTGAGGTACGGAGAAGGTAGTTCCAGAAAGGATGTGCTGTCCCTGGAGAGCATTATAGCTACTTTAAAGTATAACTTCACCAAAGTTACAAGCTCTGTTCGAACAGCACATCTTTCTGTCGATATGCAAAGGAACAGATCTGGGAACAAAAAGCAACTTACCTATGTTAGAGGTATTTCTGGAGGAATTAAGCATGAGATTCAAGTCTTAAGAGCCTCTTGTTCCCCCTTCTCCCCCGGTTCAGTACATGTGTTTTGCTCCTTGATACAACCTTAGCAGAGAAAGTAGACAATCAACTGGAGAAACTCTGGGCCTGGCTTGGTTCTGAGTTTGAATTGTAGCATCATTAAATCTTAGACTCTAATTTATTGTCAGAGGTGATGTTCAGTTTGCTGGAGACCCTCCTACACATTGATTTGTGTGAGTCTTGCCTTCCTGCTTGTTTCTTACCTGGCCTTTGAGCAGGATGTAAGCTTTTGCTGACTGGCCCTTTGAAGTCACTGCATCTTCTTTTGCCATTACTTTGCTGTCAGCAGTCTTCTAAAATGGTTCCTGCTGTGTACCTAAGCTGGCCCTCCTCCAATGGGAAAGGTGTGCTCAGCTCATTTGGATAAGCACATGGAATACCTTAGTTCAGATGGAAAGAGTATGCTTGTTGATTGGGCAGTACTATAGTCAGACCCCCAAATGTACAATTTAGAATGCAGATGTAGCAAATTGATGAATTTAGTTTGAGTGGAAGAAGCTGAAGGATCCTAGGAAAAGCAACTGTTTTCGGTAGGTCATATTAAGACACACTTAGTTGATTATCTTTAAATGGATTACACTTTTCTGTGTTTGTTTACATAGGTCTTTATCGCCAGTACCTAGAAATGCTGAACACTACAAGCAAAGACATTCTCACGGGCATTATGGCTGTGAATATAGGAAGGATCCAAAAAGACCCGTCGCTTGGAGAATGGACAGTGAGAAACATGGACAGAGTAAACCAAGGATTCCCTCTCGTGGAAATATATATTACCAGTCTTATGAACGTAGATCACCTTCCCCTAACATAAGAAACTCTTTAGAAAATGTTTATATGTATAAGCCTCACCGAGGATATTCGCCTGGAAGAGGGGACAGTAACAGGAGAGCTCAGTATATGCCCAAATACTCAGAGGGTATACCCTACAAAGAGCATGAGAGGAATTCTTATCCCCAGAAAGTGCAAGGAGGGTATAGTCCTGATGACCACAGAGTTAGAGGAAGTGGAAAAGGAGGGAAACCACCTCAGAGGTCAATAGCAGATTCTTTTAGATTTGAAGGAAAGTGGCATGAAGATGAGTTGAGGCACCAGAGGATACAAGAAGAAAAATACTCCCAGTCAACTAGAAGAGGCTCTGAAGACTTTGAGACAAGGAGCTCGTTTCAGAAGAGGTATAGGAAAACATTAAACCTGGGTAATTTGGTATAACGCCTCAAGTGAAAAGGTCTGTTTACTTTATGGTTGAAGATAATCACCTTGAAAAGCTTTTGTCTAAAAAGACAAAAAGCATTGTAATTTAGTTATGGTGTACTGGTAGTAGTGAAGTATTTCTTTTTAGAGTAAATCATGTTGATGGCTAGAATACTTTTAAAAGATGGTATTTTCCTCTTTAACTGCCTTATGCCTCTAGAATTGGCTTAAGGGATTATAGATTAACTTGCCACTGCATTCTGCATTTAAAGCCATGTTGCCCAACATTCTACACATATAAATTCTCCCTTTCTTCTCTCTATTGCAAGTGTAAACTGCTTTATGTCAACACAGGTATCCTGAGGATCGTGATTTCAGAAAATATGGACACACATCAAAAAGACCTAAAGACGTGGAGAGGTATGAAAGCAGAGAGCCTGCCAGGAATCCAAAGTGGAAGCCCGAGCATTCCCTCCCACCTTACCAAGAGGACACAGACCAGTGGAACCTTGGGCCCCAGACTTATCGACATGCTGAGAGGGAACACCCAGAGACCAGTTCAGCAACCAAAGTATCCTATGACTATCGTCACAAACGTCCTAAGCTCTCGGATGGGGACCAGGACTTTTCTGATGGGAGAACTCAGAAGTACTGTAAGGAAGAAGATAGAAAATACAGTTTTCAAAAAGGCCCTGTAAATAGAGAGTTAGATTGTTTTAATACTGGAAGAGGGAGAGAGACTCAAGATGGACAAGTCAAAGAACCTTTTAAACCGTCTAAGAAAGACAGCATTGCCTGTACTTATCCAAATAAAAATGATGTTGATTTGAGGTCTAGTAATGACAAACGGAAGGAAAAAATAAAGAAAGAAGGGGATTGCAGAAAAGAGAGCAATTCTTCCAGTAACCAACTTGATAAAAGTCAAAAACTTTCTGATGTGAAACCCTCGCCTATCAATCTTAGGAAGAAATCACTTACAGTTAAAGTAGATGTGAAGAAAACAGTAAATACATTCAGGTATTATCTTTGTTTTTTCTTTATGATATTTAATAATGTTTCTACAATCTTTATTTGCAGCTTCCAAAATGGAATTAATAATGTGTGGGAGGGATTGCCAAGAATTTTCCCCAACAAAAGCCCTGTAGTGAGGCTGTTTCCTGTGATTAGTTACATGGGAGCGATTTCGTGTCTCCTTGTTTCCACGTCCTATCTCCAGATGCTTCTTGGATGTGGGGCATTCTGTGGAGTTGTTCCTCTTTACAAATTCACTTGTTTTTATGCTGCCAGGTTTTCCTTATCCAAGGATTAGCTAGGTAGAGTTCAAGAAAACCTAGTCCTTGTTCAGTTTCTCAGAGCCTGTGCTTTCTGTTGCCTGAGATTCAGAGAATTTTTTGAGCTGAAAGGGACCTTAGCAGGACCTAGTTTTATACAGGAGGAAAGCGCGGCCCTGAGAGATGAAGTGACTTATCTAAGTCAGAGTGGCTTGGGCTCAAATCCACATATTCCCTTATGACTCAATGAGGCAGGTGACTTAATGTGGTTTTTGCTGCCATCTCAAAATGACTGGGGCTCAACCAACTAGATTCTCCCAGGTACAGGAAATTACACCATAATCTGAGAAGATGCCTGTTTATAAGACATTTACTTTAGCCCTTAATGATTCTTTAAAAAAATAGACTATTGTTGTTATAGGTTACATTCTCTTAAAGCAGACTCATGTGCTTTGTTCCTCGACAAATATTACTTCCATTTAGTGTATATAATAAGGTACTACAGTTGGCCTAAAACTAAATGGCCAAAACTGTTCATGACCTTAATATGCTACCAGTATGTGAATGAAAAGGGGTGGGCCATGTTGATTTGGTATGTTTATATTCATGCTTGACTCATTTGTATTTGAACCAAAAATGAGAGAAAACAAAATCCAAAGGGTAGAATGGGGAGGTAAACCCACAAGTCCTTTTTTGTAAAACAAAATATTTTTTGTTCCTTTTTCTTTTCTCTCCTTTTCTTTTGAGACAAGGTCTTGCTGTGTTGCCCAGGCTGGAGTGCAGTGGCATGATCACAGCTCACTGTAACCTCAAACTCCTGGGCTCAGATGATCCTCCTGCCTCTCCTGTGTTGGCCTCCTGAGTATCTAGGACTATAGGTGCATGCCACCATGCCCAGCTAATTTTTTTCTTTTTTTGTAGAGACAGAATCTTGCTATGTTGCCCAGGCTGGTCTCAAACTCCTGGCCTCAAACAATCCTCTCACCTCGGCCTCCCAGAGCACTGGCATTACCAGCCTGAGCCACTGTACCTGGCCTTTGTTCCTTTTCTTAAACTTAGACATGGCAACACCCCACTTCATAGTTCTTTTGCATTCATTGCACTTATAGAAAATATTTTTAAATATACGTATGTGCATTTATATATGTGCTCAGAAAGCATTTATAAGTATGATTATATTACAGAAAGTTCAAGAAATAAAGGGGGGGAATCATCCATAATTCTACTACTATACAACAATTTTATTTGCATTTTAATCTAGTTATTTTTCTATGTATATTTATACATGACTGCTGTGGTATCATATTAATAATTTTGTATCTTTTTACATATGTCTTAAATAATTTTGTGCTATTATATCTCCTACTAGTTCTTCATCTTAAAAGCACAAAAGCTTCTGTAAGTACCAAGTTTAAGAATGTTACCTTAAGGGCTGGGCACAGTAGCTCATGCCTGTAATCAGAGCACTTTGGGAAGCTGAGGTCGGAGGGTCGCTTGAGCTCAGGAGTTTGAGGCTGCAGGGAGCTATCATCGTGCCATTGCACCCCAGCCTGGGCAATAGAGTGAGACTCTGTCTCAAAAAAAAAAAAGAAGAAAAAAAGGGAGGGGAGCTTGGATTATTGGATTACATTCTGATGGCTATGAGATATACATATATAACATATAGCATACACACTTTTCTTTCTTTCTTTTTTCTTTTCGAGACAGGGTCATGCTCTGTCACCCAGGCTGGAGTGCAGTGGTGTGATCATGGCTCACTGCAGCTTTGAACTCCTGGGCTCAAGTGATTCTCCTGCATCAGCCTCCTGAGTAGCTGGGACTACAGGCGTGCACCGCCACACCCAGCTAATAAAAAATATTTTGTAGAGATAGAAATCTTGCTATGTTGCCCAGGCTGGTCTCAATCTCATGGCCTCATACAGTCCTCCCTCCTTGGCCTCCCAAAACACTGGGATTACAGGCATGAGCCACCATACCCAGCCTTAAGCTTTTTTTCTATCCAACGTTCTATTTTGGAAATGTTCAAACATACAGAAAAGCTGAAAGAATTCTACTGTATACTCACCACCTAAAGTCTACAATTAACAGTTTATTTTCATAATTACAAATGTGTCTATTCATCTATTGTTCCATCTTATTTTTTGGATATTTTTCAAAGTAAGTTGCAAATGTCAGGACACTCCCATTTAGATACCTTATACATTTTTGTTTACAGTTCTTCTTTTTTCTTTTGAGGTAAAATTATATACAATCAAATGCATAAAAATTTTTAACTTTTTAATAAAAGTAATGATGTGGCCAGGTGCAATGGCTCACACCTGTAATCCCAGCATTTGTGGGAGACTGGGGCAGGCTGATTGCTTGAGCTCAGCAGTTCGAGACCAGCCTAGGCAACATGATGAAACCCCACCTCTACAAAAAAATACAAAAATTAGCTGGGTGTGGTGACATGTGCCTGTAGTCCCAGCTTCTTGGGAGGCTGGGATGGGAGGATTGGCTTGAGTCCAGAAGATCGAGACTGCAGTGAGCCATGTTTGTGCCACTGCACTCCAGCCTGGGTGACAAAGCGAGACCCGTCTCAAAAATTAAAACTAAAAAAATAAAAGTAATGATACCCCCATGTTTAATAATGAAGTGTGTTATAGTGAAAAGAGAATTTAAAAATTGTAACACTTCTAAAGAATGCTAGAAATACCAGTTTTGAAGAGTTTTATTTTGATAGACCTCATTAGAGATACTGAACAGTTAATTTTATAATTTGATATGAGAAATGGAAGCTTGATCTTTATCATGTGTCACAAAAATGAGCTTAAAATGGAGGCTGCTGCATCTTTTATTTTGAATTTATAAACTATGATTTTGTGAAATCTTATAATCTGTCACTGGGGTCTGGCAGCATACCAGGGCCATTTGAATACCTGCCCAGGGCCTGCAGGATGGCTTGTGTAATAACCTCCACTGCAAATCCTCTCTGTTCAAAGACCTGAAAAATAAATAGCTGAGCAAATATATGCATCTTTTCAGTATGATAAAGCGTCATAGTCAACAAAATCTTTATTTCCTGGTGAATGGGTTATGGATGAATTTTGTGGTTTGGATTTAATTGTATGTGGACTGATCCATAAGACAAAGATAATGCTCTCAGTAGAATTATGTTTTCATCTATTAATATAAATTAGATTTTTCTTTTCTAGAAAAGAGTAAAATAATCATAGAGTGCAGAGAGAACTTTATTTATTGGTTAACATCTAGAGAGTTTATCTGCTTTTTTTTGGAAATGCTAAAATGGTTAATTTTGTGCACTTGTTTACTTAGCTTTGGTTGAGAATTGATGTTTGTTATTCCAATTATCAGCGTGGTTGAAAACAAAAGGTTATCACTCTGTGAGTTTTTTAGATTCTAGTTTGTATCTAGAACAGCAGTAGATAAACACTTGCTTGAATGTTCACCGCATAGTTAATACTTCTGTTAAGAAAGACTGTATTCTAATTATCCACTCTGTCAGAAACTTCATTATCAGAAATTACATCTGAGTCATAATTATATGTTTCAGAATGTAAGTTAGGGAATCACAGTATGAAAATTTCTACTAAGGTTGTTACATATGCAAAACATTAACTGTTGTATATATGCATCTGAAAGTTTTGGGGCAGACAAATGCAGGTGTTAGTTTAATGTTGGGCTGAGTGGGTGAGGGATTGACCCTTGGCTAGGCCAGGAAGGAAGAGGAGGAGGGAGAGGGAGGAGGGAGGAGGTGGTACTAATATCTGGAGCAGAATAAGCTGCTGCTGATGGATCAGAGGCTTCTTTGATCTCCTGGGAAGCTGATACGAGACACCTGGGACATGGGGAAGGTTGTCCATCAGCATTCATGGCTATCAGAGTTGATGGTGGACTAAGTACATTGGCCACATTTGCTTCTAATCCTTTATTTCCCACTGACGAGACACAGAGCCTCTCTACCCCTATCAGCTCTTTTCCCACTTTGAAAGGGGATGAGGTGGGTGATGGGCCCCAGAGGACATTGGAACCCTGACACTCTGAGGAAACGGGTGTCATGCAGGCAGGGAACAATGTGAAAAGCCATAACTGAGATTGAAGGAAGGGAACCTAGTCACTTAAGTTCACCTATGATGGACACTGTTCCGCTGGAGGCAAAATAAGCTGCAGGTGGGAATATTTTTTATACCCAGACCTGCCACCTTGCTGTTATGTAGCATAAAAAACTAAAGTTCTCCCCTACTTTAATTTCTCATGTGCATTTTAAAATCAAAAATTAATTGAGAGAAGGTTCCCTTTCGTTCCTATTTTTGACCCTAGCTTCTCTTGGTGTCTCTTAGGAGGCCTTGTATAGGGATTCTGTTGGCAGTTAGAGTGCATAGGTTTTTGTCTTCCTGTGGACCACTGATCAGCTTTGTGACATTGGGCAGGTCACTTGGCTATAACCTTTTGGGCCCAAATTAGCCTACAGTTCCTCCTGGCTCTATGAGTCTGCTTGGATTGGCCATGTGTTGGTGACCATTGAAGCTGAGTTGACAGACACATGGAGGATCATCATGTTCATCTCTGAACTTTATATTTGAGATTTTATATTAAAAATATTAAATTTAAATTGGTCTAAGTTAAGCAAAAAATAAAAATAAAAAAAGACAAGAAAGTTAGAAAAACAAAATTAAATTGGCCTCGGTTAAAATGTTGAAGTCTGGCTGGGCATGGTGGCCCATGCGTGTAATCCCAGCACTTTGGGAGGCCGAGGCAGGCAGATCCCTTGAGCTCAGGAGTTTGAGACTAGCCTGGGCAACATAGTAAAACTCCATCTCTACAAAAAATACAAAAATTAGCCAGGTGTAGTGGTGCACACTTATAGTCCCAACTAATCAGGAGGCCAAAGTGCGAGGTTGGCTTGAGGAGACAGAGGTTGCAGTGAGCCGAGATTGTGCCACTGTCCTCCAGCCTGGGTGACAGAGCCAGACCCTGTCTCAAAATAAAAATAAAATGTTGAAGTCCTCT
>NW_012115021.1:1131399-1146753 GCF_000951035.1 Colobus angolensis palliatus
CTCTCTCTCTCTCTCTCTCTCTCTCTCTCTCTCTCTCTCTCTTGCTCTGTCACCCAAGCTGGAGTGCAGTGCTGTGATCACGGCTCACTACAGCCTTGATGTCCTAGGCTCTAGCAATCCTCCCACCTCAGCTTCTCGAGTAGCTGGGACTATAGGCACACGCCAACATGCCTGGCTATGTTTTTCTTTTAATTTTTAGTCGAGATGAGGTCTTGCTATGTTACCCAGGCTGGTCTTGAACTCCTGAGCTCAAGCAATCCTCCTGCCTTGGCCTCCGAAACTGTTCAGCCTCTCGAGTAGCTGGGATTACAGGCGTGAGCCACTGTACTTGACCTTATCATCTCTTTAGCTGAAACACTCATTTCAAATTGACCAAGTCATTTTTGATTCATTATTTATTCATTCAGTGGGTATTTTTTGAGGACCTACCCTGTGTGAGACAGATTGTTAGGGTGCCTTGGGACTAGAGAGCTGCATACAATTAGGTTTCTCCTCCTTTGGTTTATTGGAGTGCACGTGTGACTCAGCAGAAGATGGGTGGTACCAAGCTGGGAAATTGAAGAGAGGCATCATGTAGTTGACATGTGAGCTAGGCTTCAAAGGCTGGTGTATTTCACACACATGGAGATGAGGCAAAAGAAATTTTGTATTTATAGGTTAACAATGGCAGTAAAACATACACAGGAACTTTGACCTGTGTGGTTTTGAGCAGTGAAAAGGAATAGAGGGAAAGGAGACTGAAAGGTAAGAATGCTGCAACTGCCAGCCGGATTTGACATTATCAGCTGATAGGAGAGGGCCGGCAGCCCAGTTCTGGCTGCCAGAGGGTTGCCGTCTATGAGGTAGACTGAATACATGTTGGAACTGGGGAGGCCCACTAGAGGACTTTTGTGCAAAAAGTATTGAGATGCGGAATAAGGGGAGGAGTAATCTCCCTGAACCTTTTCCCTCAACTCCACAATTTCTAAATTTGTTCTTAGGAAGACAGGAGCAAATTATATACAGTCATGCATTGCTCAACGATGGGGATACGTTCTGAGAAATGTCGTTAGGCGGTTTTGCCACTTACTGAAGATCATAGAGTGTATTTACACAAACCTAGATGATGTAACCTGTTACACACCTAGGCTATATGGTAGAGCCTATTGCTTCTAGGCTACAAACCTGCGTAGCATGTTACTGTACTGAATACTGTAGGCAACTGTAACACATCAGTAACTATTCGTGTATCTAAACATATCTAAACCTAGAAAAGGTACACTAGAAATACAGTACCACCATCATTTAAGTGGTCATTAATGGAAACGTCGTTATGCTGCATGTGACTGTAATTGGGAAAGTGCTTTATATGAACTGGAGGATGCTGTATGAAATGTTAGTTATTAGTTGGAAGAAGACAGAAAGGAAAACTTTATATGTGTCATATGGATTTTGATATATATGAGAAGCTTCCAGAGGGCAGGGGAATCTTGGTTTTGGCTGCTGTTGGGTTTTTTGTTGCTGTTTTGCCATGCAGTTCGTTTCTTTGATGAGTCCTAAGTGTGTACAACAGGAAATTAAGGTTTAATGTAGCTTTTTATGTTTTCTCGGTTATTACCCACAACGCTCAGAGAACATCAGTGGAAATATCCTCAAACAGAAAAATAAACGGGGAAAGTGCAGTCGAGGGAACAAAGGATCTTGGAAGATTTAATGAAACTAGTACCAGAAATAGTATTAGAATAGAGATTTTTGGCTGTATTTTAATTTTTTTAATTGTCTAAAATGCATCTCAAATGAGAACATTTGATCTTTTTAGCTTAACTACTTGCTTTGCGGGTATTTCCTGAAATTATTAACTTGTTAATCAATCCATACCATAGAAAATAGTAAAAAGTAAAATGTGAACCAAAAGATGATTACATTTACAAATATAAATATTTAGGACATTTTGCATTCTCGTATCTAAAGAGGGTTTTTCTTGTACCAAAAGTATCATAATTATTTTTAAAAGACTAAAATTTGGAGGTTTTACTATGTTAATGTATATTTTCTAGAAAATGATAATTTTAATTTTTTCTTAAATATCTTGTAGTAGAGGAACTCTAGGATACATTTTAAGAGATGACCAGTTTAAACACTAAGATTTCAGGAATTAAATATATAATAGCTTCATAGTTAAAAGTATATAACTCCTGCGGATTGAGGATTGAGCATGGAGTGGGGACAAGAGTTTCAGCAGTAATCTGTAAGAAACTTTAAGTAAATGTTAATAATTACCCATTGGAAAACTGAACATCTTTATCAGCTTATTTCCTTTTGAGATAAACTGAGGCTGCCAGAAAAAACCTTATCAACTGATCTCCTCTTGTGTATGGACCATTTGTATAGTTCTATTTAAATATACTAGTTTCCTCCTATAAAATGTTTTTAAAGGCTATTTTTTTTTTTTTGGTATGGCACAGGAATTTTGTAACTTTAAACCCCCTTAAACAGAGAGCATTTGTAATTCTTTGTTAGTGGAGGTCGTTACAGGGTGTTCTAACATTTGCCAGCAAATGTCTCTTAGCTAGTTATCACATACACAGTGGGAAACTTGGAGCAAATTAGGAGGAAAGAAGGGAAATGCGCCTTCTTTCTAATGAAAGTCCTTCTAATGAATCAACGAAACCACAGCAGTGCGGTCAACCTGCTGCATGGTTACATTTCTGTGTTTCTGCCTTGGCACGGAGTTGTCCCTGGCAATGCTGGTCTGAGAGCAGGGAGCACGGAAAGTCAGATGGAAGCATTTCCTCTGATAAGTTATAAATAGACACTCAAAACCATTTTATTAGAGGAGCTAAAATTTTTAAAGAATATCTGTAAGCCCCTTATAACCCTGCAGCAGTTTAGATATATGGCTGTTACATGACTTAAATAAATAAATACATATGTGCATGCATGCACTCGTACCCCCAGACACATCTGTCTGTTTGCTTTCTGCTATATGATGAGCTATTCCAGTGGTGCTCTGTTATTTAAAACATACTTCAGGGCTGTCTTTCGGATTTATCTTCTGAGCCTGTAATGTAGCCATTAAGAACCCCAGCAGTTGCAAATGTCAATTCTTTGGACAATGAACTTGATTTTTGAGAAGAGCCAAAAGAAATTTAGAGTTAAGTACAGAGGAATAAGATATGTACAAGCTGATTAGTGCCATTTTGGGTCCAAAATGAGATATAATTATAAAATAATGAGAAAATTTCTTCATTGATGCATAAAGTACCTCCAGACAAAGAATTTCTGAGTAGTTTTAAGCAAGCACAGCATTCTTGGAATAAGGTATAGTTTTTCATTACAACACTTGGAAGACGTGTTCATTTGAATGCTCAATCTCTGGGATGTGAGACAAAGCAACCAAGACGTCCATTGTCTCAGGGTCGTGGCACCTTCCCCATAGGGCTATTGTAAAGATGAAATGAGATAATGTTGGTAAGCTCTAAGCCCCCATGTTTGGCACGTGGTAAGCCCTCAATAATAGTTAGCTCTGTATCATAACCATTAGTTTGTAAAAGTACTTAGAGGTCAGGAGAGCTCTTAACAAAAGTTATAAGATTCAGAAGGCATTAAAGTGGTAAGATAGCTGGGGTTATATAATAAATGGTAGTATTTCTTTATGGCTACATTGAGGGTGAACACTGTAGCTGGTGTCAATGATTATAACTTTGCCTAACAGCTAAGACTATTTTCTGAGAATTTAGTGAGACTTTGTAATTAAGTTAATCTCTTAACAGAATTTTATTTCAAAATACAATTCTAAGCTTATTACTGATATAAAGATATAAGGATTTTTATTAAGTTAGAGAGGTTCTTATGTTTGATATCGGCTTTTTAAAGTGTGATAGTATTTCAAGATAAAATAATTTTGCTGGACTAACAATGTTTTGGCCATTTGGAAGTAGAAAATAATCAATTACATTTTGCATAGTAAGTGTCTTGAATACTTTGTGTTTTTGAAGTAAAAATTGTTTCACTTAGAATTTGAAGGATTTTATTATTAAAGTGGCAAATATTTAATGACCTCTGATTTGAAAGAACTCAGAGCCATGTATCTGTAGTTAATTTCTCCTACTTGTTATTGTACATGTTTTATGGCATGGAATTTAGTGCCTTAATTATAAGAAAAGATATACATCTTTTTAGTTTTGTAGCTATCTTAATTTTTGATAAATTCTTTTCTCCACAAAATAGTTTCAAATTTAGTTAAACATTTGCAAATTATTCTAGGGTTGCTTCTAGCTATTCCACAGAGAGACAGATGTCACATGATTTGGTTGCTGTTGGCAGGAAAAGTGAGAACTTTCATCCAGTGTTTGAACATCTTGACTCAACTCAGAATACTGAAAACAAACCTACAGGAGAATTTGCTCAGGAAATCATAACAATAATCCATCAAGTTAAAGGTTGGTATATTTTGCACATACATTAGGGATAACACAAAAATAATATAGTAACTTCTCCCAAGATACAGGTAAACACCTGCAGTATAGTTTAATAGTAATTAATACTTCATTGTAAGCTAGACTGTGAATTAGGAAATCTTTTGAAGAGAGTATCAGGCATTCATTTGAGCCTAGTTGTTCTTTATATGTAGTTCCAATAACCTTGCGCTTCAAGTGTTAGTAGATTGGAAATTGCAAGTTAGAAAGGGAGAGGCTGGCTGCTGCAAAAGACAAGGCATACTGAGAGCAGTAAGAAACAATAACTGGGAACCTAACAGAGAGGAAAAAGCAACAAAAATAGATAGGAAACTCAAGAAATCAGGAAGCCTAGGTCATTTTATGATTTTTAAAGCCCCCTGAGGGCATTACTAGGACTTTGAATCTTAAGGATGATGTTGAGTGATCAATGAAACTTCTAGTTTGCTTTGGCATTCTTTATGTCTGGGAGTTGCGTAATCAATACCTTTAATGGTTTGCATTAATTGTTTTGTTTTTGCTCCTGGTGAGTTTCCATTAATTGGAAAATTCAGTGATATAGAACAACTTTCCCCAGTGATGCTACACAAATAAGGCAATTGTAGATATTACAAGCTGGAGGCCTTCAAGAATTTAAAATTTTTTATTTTGTACTTCCTACTAGACAATTGCATTAATCTTTCTTACCTTCATAAAATATATTTTGAAAATGAGTTTTTTTTTTTCTCTGCGTCCCTCAAACTGAGGCATGTATTTACTTTAAAGCACATAGTTTGTCTGAAACAGTTCATCCTCTCAGCTCCAGTCCCTCTCACCCAAAGGAAATGTGATTCTTGGCAGAAATGGAGCTGATTTGCAGAAAAATCCAGGAGATTGTCCCAGAACAGGAACAGTAAATTAGGGAAGAGGATTGCTTAAGTAGCTTTCTGATGGGCCAAGTGTGTTCTCTTTCTCTGTATCCTATTAAAAGTGTGTAGCATAGCTGATTTCTAAATGTTTTCATGCACTTTAATGTGAATTAAAGTAAAGTGGCATTAGAAGGCCTTCTGTGATATGCAGACATAACAGTTAGTATTTGTTTGAAATTGTTTTGATGTTTCAGGCTTGTTTTTGAAGTTACTTTTTATTTTCATTCAACTGTGAAGCTCTGTGCCATCTTTACTTTCCAGCATAGTAAGTCTTACCTTGGAGAAGAAAGGTCCTTGTTTTGAAAGAGCCATTGTCTTTTCCCCTGGACAAGTAAGCAGGCATGTCAGATAGAAAGAAAATTCTTTGATTAATAAATCAGGCGTTTTTACTCTTGTTTGGGCTTGGGAAGGCACGTGAGCGCTACAAATTAGTCTGCGAAATAAGTTTGGGTCGCACATGTTTTTAAGAGAAAACAGGTTGAATTTTAAAAAATAATCCCTTCTTTCTGTGCTTATATGTAATCTTTTAAGTGAAATCAGCTTAACATTGAGATAAAACTGTTTGTTTCCCTTTTCAGCAAATTATTTTCCATCAGCTGGCATTACTTTACATGAGCGTTTCTCAACAATGCAAGATACACACAAGGCAGATGTAAATGAAATTACATTGAATTCAGATCCAGAAATACACAGGTAATGATTGATTACCATATTATACCCATTTAACTAATGGGGATAAACCTCAGAAAATATTTGGGAAGGTGCTGCTTTCTGAACCTGCTCACCTGGGCTTGCTGTAGACTCTAGGATTCCATTTTCTTCACAAAAATAATAGGATAATCCAAGCATTATCTGGCCACTGCACTTTGATGGAATGAATCGGATGCACTGAAAACATTGACTAGCATTGTTTAAATGTGTAGGACTTTGAAAATACGTATTACATACCTAACTTCACTTCTGCTGTCAATAGTAATTGCTGCCTGAGGTCCTCAGTAGAAGAATGAAAGACGGTTGTTAAGCCATTGAAATCATAGGTTGCTTCATGTGGTCACAAATAGGTGTTCTGAGGGCAGCCAGATGAAACTATGTGTCTTCTGCTGGCACTTGTTGGAGCAGATGGCGTACCCTGTCTTGTGAGCTGATTTGAATACATGTGAGAATGCGGTGTATCGCCAGAGCAAAGGTTGAGATTACACAGACTACTGATTTGAGAACCACTAAATCTTCCCTGTAATATGATTCATAGGATATGAATATCCTGGGAGACTGCCATATAGGTGAAAAACTATCTGGTAGCAAGTTTCTTTTGCTTTCTCCAAAACATACTAGCTTTATTTCAAATTCTATTCTGTAATAGTAGAATCAAGGTATCAGTGTATAACATAATTATTTAATTGTACTATGCCTTTATTATTTTAGGAGAATAGATATGTCTTTGGCCGAGCTTCACAGTAAACAAGCTGTGATCTATGAATCGGAACAGGTTAGTGAATACAATTTTTGATGAGAAATTATCTTATTGTTGTACTAATGGCAAGGAGATTGGTGGTTGGGAGAGAAAACGGAGTTACAGTACATGAAGAAGGAGGATTGAAACCCAGGAATCTGAAATTAAAAAGCTCTTCAGGTGATTCTGACTATCAGTTAGGTTGGAGTGAGAATACTGACAAAAGACAAAAATATTCCCTAAGAGGGACAATCCCTAAGGATAACAGCTTTGTAAAATTGACACGCAATTACAGCATCCCCAAACTCCACACTGTAAAGCTTATGGAAAGTGTATTAGATACCTATTTTTTTTTTCAAAGCAATCTTGTGGAATATATTTTTAAATTGTACATGGAATGAATGCACAGGAACAAAATTTCATTTGATATTGCCCTTCTGTTTACTGCAGAATGTACGGAACATTCTGTGGAATATGAACTAGCAAAATAAGGGAAATAAGGGACTAAATTTCTTTATTCATGTGTTGTGTGTGGTTCCCATCCAACACCTCTCCTCCCACCTCCCATTTCTTTGCTAATTAAAAAGACTGTCTTGACTAGCCAGGAGGGAAGAAAACTGGCTCTTGTTTTAGAAGAATTATATCAAGTTCTAAAAGAACTGCTAATTTATTCATTGAGAATAAAGAGTTTTTGTAGAGGAGATATTTTAATACATTTCTGATAGAATATATAAATAATTTTTTCACTTGTGAAATGATTATAATTTTTGCTGAATTTATGGAGATAGGTTAATTTGTTGAACAAATGATATTTTCAGAGAATTTCTAAACATCAAAGTCCTATAATCAACTTACAGGAAATCTGTGCTGTTTTTGAAAATCACCTATAATTTAGTCATTTAACACAAAATATTATTTGATCATCTTTTCTGGCAGTCTTACAGCTTGCATTTTAACGTAGTCACTGTCATAGTATATGTAGTTTTATATGCTTTTTTCTTTTTACTTGATCCATAATAACATTCCTTTTATGTAAAATCTCTGAATTCGCCATGACCTTTTATGATTGAGGCTTTTTAAATTTTGTTTTGAGACAGAGTCCTGGTCTCACCCAGGCTGGAGTACAGTGGTACAATCATGGCTCACTGCAGCCTTGACCTCCTGGGCTCAAGTGATCCTCCCACCTCAGCCTCCTGAGTAGCTAGGACTACAGACATGTACTACCACGCCTGGCTGATTTTTGTATTTTTTGTAGAGACAGGGTTTTTCCATGTTGCCCAGGCTGGTCTTGAACTCCTGGACTCAAGGGATCCACCCACCTCGTCCTCTCAAAGTGCTGGGATTACAGGCGTGAGCCACTGCACCTGATCCTTGTTAAGTTTTAATTAACTTTTTTCTTTTTTTTTTTTTTTGAGACAGAGTCTCACTCTGTCACCCAGGCTGGAGTGCAGTGGCGTGATCTCAGCTCACTGCAACCTCCACCTCCCAGTTTCAAGCGATTCTCCTGACTCAGCCTCCCAAGTAGCTGGGATTATAGGCACCCATCATCACACCCGGCTAATTTTTGTATTTTTGGTAGAGATGGGGTTTCACCATGTTGGCCAGGCTGGTCTTGAACTCCTATTCAAATGATCCACCCACTTCAGCCTCCCAAAGTGCTGGGATTACTGGCATGAGCCACTGCACCTGGCCTAATTAACTTTTTTCAATAAGCACTTTTCGGCCGGGCACGGTGGCTCACACCTGTAATCCCAGCACTTTGGGAGGCTGAGGCGGGCAGATCATGAGGTCAGGAGATCAAGACCATCCTTGCTAATAGGGTGAAACCCCGACTCTACTAAAAATACAAAAAAATTAGCCAAGCGTAGTGGTGGGTGCCTGTAGTCCCAGCCACTCGGGAGACTGAGGCAGGAGAATGGCGTGATCCCGGGAGGCGGAGCTTTCAGTGAGCCAAGATCGTGCCACTGCACTCCAGCCTGGGCGACAGAGCGAGACTCTGTCTTAAAAAAAAAAAAAAAAAAAGCACTTTTCTATGTTGACTTCCACATAGTCTTTATTACCATAAGTTAAATGATTGTATATTATTCTTTTGACTTAAGTTTACCATGATTTATTTACTCATTCTTCCCTTCCTCTTAATTTTTTTTTTTTACATTTGAGTAGCTTCTATTTTTTGTTATTTTAAATATACTATTTTGAATCTGTTTAGGTAGATAATCTTTTCTTTGGGTTAGAGTCTCACAGGTGGGAATCCTGGTTCAATGTTAGGAGCTTTTCTGACTGTTTATTGTCAGTTGTGTCTCAAAATATCTGTATTAGTTTACAATACCCTTAGCAGGATGAATACAAGATAACTTATCTAGGACTTGTAATTAAGGTTCTTGTTAGATATGGTCTTTGTGCAACTAACAGTAATGTGAATGGTTTGTCTTCTGTCAAAATTCCTCAGACTCTGATCAAAATAATAGATCCGAATGACCTACGACATGACATTGAAAGAAGGCGAAAAGAACGGTTACAGAATGAAGATGAGCACATTTTTCACATAGCTAGTGCTACAGAGAGGTAATCAGTAGATGACAAACATCCTGTTATCAGAGAGCTTTGGGTTTTACCATATTTTTACATTTTTTTGTGTGATGATAATTTTCATTTTAATATAGGGATTTGCTGCTTCATATCCGTCTTATATGTTTAAGTGAAATCTATTAAAATGTTTCCAGGTTATTCAGTGATTATCATATGTGGTTTGATTTAAACAACAGAAAGTATGGGGTAGGTGGGTATTTGAGGTCTTTATAATTCTGAAGAGGAGTGTTACCGCTTTTAGAATGTTAGCAGGAGGCAGGACTGGCAAGTTTGCCGACTATTTAGCTTGAGCTGATTGAAACTCTGATACATTCTGCACTTTAGATTCTGGGTTAGTCTTTGAATAGTAGAAAATTTCCTGAAGTCAGTACAGTTATCTTTTGGGACTCTTTGTGGATGTCTGTACTGGATAATTGTGGATAACTGTACTGACAAAAAGTGAAAAAAGTCCACATTTTGTGGATATCGTCCATGAAATTGAGGCAGGCGTAGTAGAAAATGCAGAGGAGACCTAAGTTTGAATCTCATCTCTCTCACTTTACAAGCTGACCAATCTTGGACAAATTTGCTTAGTCTCTGGAGCCTCTTCATCTGTAAAATGATGTTAAAATCAATTTATGCTATGGGGCAGTTATGAATTTTAAATGAGCTGGCACATGTGAAGTACTTATGTCATATATGGCAAATAGATCCTCAGTAGATTTTTCTTTCTTAACCTCATACTTCTGTTTAGGGGGCCTCAGTAGTCTAGATCAACCCCAGTTTATCTCTAGTTCTGAATACCATGTGGATGGAACTCATGGCAACTCTGGGGCCCCATATGATTATGAGGTATAATTGAACAGGACAGCATTTCCAGTTCACTTGAGTTCTTACACTACTTAGATCTCCCAAAAAGTGAGACTGTATGAATACAAAGAGACAGTGCTAATTGTTTTTCCGTAATCTTTTGTATCAAATTGGTAAGATACTGTATTTGACAAGACCTTTAAGTCAAGTCTGTAGCTAACTAGGTCAGAATACGTGGACTTGATTCTGACAATAAGTTCAGGACTAATAAAAACATGGTGAAATGATGTGTTGAGGCATATAAAACAATTGAAAATGAAAGAGTAAAAATGTCGCTTGCTCTGTGAAAGTCTCCAGTCTCCTAATACGATATGGTTAATGCCTGACATGACTGTGCTCCTTAATGACACAAGCTCTCTGTCATGTTTTCCTTGACTCAACAAGTGTAAGAAACCCCGAGTACCAAGAAACAGGTTTTAAAAACAGATTTAAGACAATCAACATATTTTAAAGATTGTAAGATGCTTTAGGATGTATCTTTACCCCTTGACGTGATAAAGAACTTGAGCGCTGGAGTTGGACCTGAGTTCAGTGCCTGGCTCTTAGATTCCTAGCTATGTGACTGACTTTGGGCAGATTATTTTGTCTCTGTTTCCTCATCTGTAAAATAGGGATAAGAGTTGTACTTACCTCACAGTGGTGATTAAAATTAAGTAAAGTGATGAGTGTAAGGTAAAGTAGCTGGTCAGCATTAAGTACTGTGAATGCTAGCTTTGAGGACAGTGTGATAGTGTGCAAGAATGTGTTCCTACAAGCTGTCTTTTGCTGGGTCTGTTGGATTATTTTATTTGTATTGGATAGGTGGTGAGGCATAGTGGAGCCATGAGGAGTTTTTAAAAGTGAGACATTACTTAACATTCATCCTGCAAAAGTAAACAATTCAGTAGTTTTTAGTATATTTACGAACTTATGCAACAATCATTTCTATCTAATTCCAAAACATTCCATCACCCCAAAAGTAAACCCTCTACCCATTAGCTGCCACTCCCTGCCCCATTTCTGCTTCCCCCTTAGTCCCTGGCAACCACTGTTCTGTTTTCTGTATCTATGGATTTGTCTAATCCTGACATTTCATATAATCATTTTGTTGTTGTTGTTGTTTTGAGACAGGGTCTCTGTCACCCGGGATGGAGTACAGAGGCATGATCACAGCTCACTGCAGCCTCGACCTTCTGTGAGGCTCAGGTGATTCTCCCACCTCAGCCTCCCGAGCATCTGGGACCACAGGCTCCTGCCAGCATGCCCGGCTGATTTTTCGTTTTTTTTTTTTTTGTAGAGATGGGGTTTCACCATGTTGCCCAGGCTGGTCTCAAACTCCTGCGCTCAAGGGATCCACCCGCCTCAGTCTCCCAAAGTGCTGAGAGTACAGGCATGAGCCACCACACCTGGCCTGACATTTCATATAAATACGATAATAGAATATGTGGCCTCTCATAACTGACTTCTTTCCTATAGCATAATGTTTTTAATGCTCATCCATGTTGTAGCATGAGAATTCTTATGTATGGCTGAATAATATTCCATTGTATGGCTGTATCGTATTTTGTTGATCCATTCACCAGTTGATGGACATTTGGGTTGTTTCCACTTTTTGTCTATTGTGAATAACTATGCTGTGAACATTTGTGTGCAAGTTTTTGTGCAGATACCTGTTTTCATTTCTCTTCAATATATGGCTAGGAGTGGAATTGATGAGTTTGGTGGTTACTCTATGATTAACTTTTTGAGGAACTGCCAGACTGTTTTCCAAAGTGGCTGGACTATTTTACACTTCCACCAGCAGCATGTGAAGGGCCCAGTTGCTCCACATCGTCGCCAACTCTTATTATTCATCTCTCACTTTATCCTAATTCAATTTCCTTATTTAAATAAGAAAAATATTTTATCATTGTATCTTAGAAATTCAATTTATAAAAATTGACCTCATTATATATTATGTTTTTATATAAACTTTTAATATCAAGTCAGGGTAGTTTCCACAGAAATGTGAAAGAAATGAAACATGATGCGATCATAAGTCATAGGATGTAGCGATTTCTCACCTTTGTGGTTTTCCCTCAAAAAATTGTATGCAGCCTCTTTGTCTGTGTTTGCTCACTGGTGTATCCCCACTGCCCTGAGCTCAGTTCATGTTTGTTGAATGAATGGATGAAGAGTTTCCAAAAGAGTAGACAAGACAGAGGGTACCTAAATTATAATGCATTTAGATTTAGGTTACTATTCCCTGGTGCCTTAGGATCTTTCACAAGCAAGTCTAACACTTGGGGATTCTGTCTAGCCTCTAGGATCCATCTGTTTTCTACAGGTGCTCCTTAACTTATGATAAGGCAACATCCCGATAACCCATTGTAAAGTAAAAGAATTGCAAGTCAAACCATTGTAAGTTCAGGATGGTCTGGATTTGCTTCCACTTCTTACCCGTTTCTTACTCTAATGTCTCCATGTTTTCTCCTGACACACTATTTCTGCCTTTTCTAACTGTAGTTACTAAGTTTCCTACAATGTAAATGAGTTGTTTTATTATAGAAGTGTGGAGTGTGTTTGATAAAGTAGCTTAAAAATAGTGTCAGTGGACTTGAAGAGGACATCAAACTGCCAAGAATTTCTTTTATTTTTTATTTTTTAACAAGGAGTTGGAAGGACAGTCTGTCGTTTAAGCTGGGCAGATTACAGGAAAACATCAGTTTTTATTCTTGCTATTGCAACAGTCATAATCTGTACTGAAGTAGAGTACACTTTATAAAGATATTATATTCATATAGTCAACAGGTATTTACATATTGATTTCTTTGTTCTAGTTACTGTTCTAAGGACTGGGGATATAATGATAAACTATATACAAACCTTTGTCTTCATGTTACTTATAATTTAATGGTAGAAGAAAGAAAATAAATACATGTCAGTGGAGTGATAGGTGAAAATAAGGCAGAAGAGGAAATTTAATAGCAAAGAGTGACGTGTGATATGGTTTTATTTACGGTGGTCATGGAGTACACTTATGACTTTTTTAAAAATGTAGCTGGGTTGTGAATTAAATGAGGGAGTTAGCCATAGGGTTATTTGAGAGGATAGTATTTCAAGAGAGGGAACAGCAAAAGCAAAGACCTTAAGACAGGTGCATGCCTGCTTTTGTTTAAGGAATAGAAAGGGGGACAGTGGGGTTGTGACAGGGTAGTAAAGGGAGAGAGTTAGTAGATGAGGCCAGTCATGAAGGGATTTGAAGAACTGAAGGACATGAAGACTTTGTATTTTATTCTGGATGAAGTTAGAAAACACTTTGGGTTGTAACCAGAGAAGAGACATAATCTCACTTAAATTTTAAAAGGATCACTCTGGTTGCTGGGTGGAGAATGGACTGTTAAGAGCTAGAGAAAAAAAAGTATTTCCTTCGTAAATAATAAAAAAAGATTAGAGGTAGGAAATCTACATGATAGGGTCGACACAGTAGAGTGGACGCATCAGGAAACCAGGCTGCTTAGATCTTCTTCCTCTCATATCCTCTGTATGTAGCATCTGCCTCGTGATCCAATATGGGTATCTGTGCTTTAGCCATCATGTCCTCATTCTAGCCTTTCCTTTAAAGACTTCTTGAAATTTACACATGATAACTTGTCCAAAATTTAGTCCCATGGCTATGCCTAGCTGCAGGGCAGCTGGGAAATAGATTCTTTAATCTGAGCATTCATTTGCCTGGTCAAAAATCAAATATCAAAGGATTTAATTTTTTGTATTGTGTCAAAATATACATATCCTAAATGTACCATTTTAACCATTTTTAAGTGTAAAATTCATTGACATTGAGTATATTCACTTGTACAATCATCACCAGATGTTTGTATCCACTTCCAGAACTTTTTCATCTTCACAAACAGTAACTCTGTTTCCGTTGAATAATAACTCCTCATGCTCTCCTCCCTGCAGCCCCTGGTAACCTCTATTCTTTCTGTCCATATGAATTTGCCTATTGTGGGTGTCTAAGTAGAATCAGACAATATTTGTCCTTTTGTCTCTGGCTTCTTTCACTTAGCATAGTGTTTTCAGGGTCAATCCATGTTGTATCATGTGTCAGAATTTCATTCCTTTTTAAAAAAAATTCATTCTCTTTTAAGGCTGAATAATACTCCATTGTATGGCTGTACTACATTTTGTTTATCTGTTTTTCTGTTTGTGGACATTTGTATTGCTTTCACCCTTTGGCTATTGTAAATAGTGCTGTTATGAACATTGGTATTGTCATCTTTTTGGTTATAGCCATCCTAGTTAGTGTAAAGTGGTATCTCATTGTAGTTTTAATTTGCATTTCTCTGATGACTAATGATGTTGAGCATCTTTCCATGTGCTTATTGGCCATTGGTATGTTTTTGGAGAAATTTCTATTCAAATCCTTTGCCTATTTTAAAATCAAAGTCTTTTTATTGTTGAGGTGTAGGAGTTCTTTGTATATTCTGGATACAGCACCCTTATCAGATACATGCTTTGCAAAGAGAATTTTTAAAAATCCATTGCTTTGTTTGTTGAAGTAGTCATATACACTAATGGTAATCATTTGGAAAAATATAATAAAGTATAAAATCAAAAATATAAGACATTCCTGATTTTACCAGTCAGAGATGACCACTGTTAATATTTAGTACATTTCTTGTCATTTATTTTTTTTTTCTGGGCACATATGTGTATATTTTAAATAGTTGAAATTATCCTCAATATGCAGCTTTGCACTTTACTCTTTTGACCTATTGTCGTCAGCGTTTTGACAAAACATAGGCCTTTTTAACATTTGAAAAAACCCTGAGTGTCTATTTCATGTCAGATTCTGGGATCAGAGCTAGGGCCACAAAATGAATCATCCGCAGTGCTTCCTCTGAAGGAATAGCAACTTGTTCTGTTAAACAGACAGGTACACCAGTAGTTACAAATACGGAGTGATAGATGTTAAGACCCCAAAATGCTACATGTGCACATAGCAGGGAGTACCTAGTTCACCTCAGAAGGGTTTAGGAAACTCTTCCTTGAAGAGGTACAAATGGATCTAAATCTTTTTTTTGTTTGTTTGTTTTTTGTTTTTTGTTTTTGAGACGGAGTCTCGCTCTGTCGCCCAGGCTGGAGTGCAGTGGCCAGATCT
>NW_012115021.1:1147251-1158778 GCF_000951035.1 Colobus angolensis palliatus
GGAGGCTGAGGCAGGAGAATTACTTGAACTTAGGAGGTGGAGTTTGCAGTAAGCCAAGATTGCGCCACTGCACTCCAGCCCAGGCAATAGAGCAAGACTCTGTCTCAAGAACAAACAAACAAAAATCCCGAGGCTCAGTGTGCCTGTTGGGGAGATTGGAGCAAGGTAGCAAGGTCCAGAGCAGAAAGAGCCATGGGGTCACGATGAGGAGTGTGGAAGTTACCTTGTTGCCAGTGGGGAATCCATGGGAAAAACTGAAGGTGGGCCTATGGAAGACACAGGAAGGGGCTGAGAAGCATTGTGGAGAGATGCAGGATGTGACACGGAGAGGAATCCCCAAGGGCTGTGGAAATGAGGCTTTGGAGATCAGAGGAAGAGTCCAGGGAAGGACCTCCCTCCCAGATAGGGCTGCCTGAGAAGAGCCCTTTGTGGCCTCAGTACCTCATGATGACGGGAGAGAGGAGGCTGTCGTTCCCTGCTGTGGCCCTGCAGTATCAGAGGCCTCAGCTCTGCCAGTGAGGGGACCCTGAGCCAGTCATACACCTTGCCTCTGATGAATGGGCTGGGTCATGAGCCATTGGTGCTTCCACCAGTAAGAGCCTGTTAGCAAGAAGGGGAGGAGGGCAGTGCTGCCAAAGGTTCTAGAGCAGTAATTATCTTTACACAAAACACACATTTCATATATGGTTTCGGGGGTTACAGCCCCCAGGAAGCCTATCCTTAGACCCCAGATTGAGAACCCTGGTTCAAGGAATGTTTTTCCCCATTGCTAACCTCCAACTTAGGTAAATAACATTTGTTGGAAAATGAGGCAAAATGATGGGTTTAGCCCTAATGACTATCATTTGTAATTTTAGTAGTGATAGATCATTGAGATTTCATTTGTGTGCTACTTTAATTGTTTCTGAAGGGGCTTTTTAAAATTATTCTTGTTTATTTGTTGGAAAAAAAGTTATACTAATAAAATATTCTTATTTTCTCTCTTTCCTTATTAGGGAAGATCAGAGTTCCAGTTTTTCAAAGGTAAAGAATATTCATACTGATGGATTCCAAAAACCCATGCATTTTATAAAATCAAATTTTAAAAAATGTATTGAAAAACCTTACATGGTAAGATTGCAGTTCTAAAATTTTCATTTTTATAATTTCTTCTTTTCCAATACATCGGAATGTACAGGGATCACCAATATTTTTCACGTTTGTAACTGTTCATTAAGTATATGTTATAAGATTCCGTTGATGCATAAAGTTATAATGACAGAAGAAATGGTCATTTCTTACTTGATTTAGTAGGATTTCATTGAATTCATTAAATAAAGCTAATAAATCTAGCTTTCTTAAGATTTTTTGGGGGGCCAGGTGCAGTGGCTCATGCTTGTAATCCTAGCACTTTGGGAGGCCAAGGCGGGAGGATTTCTTGAGCCCAGGAGTTCAAGACCAGCCTGGGCAACGTGGCTAGACCTCATCTCTACAAAAAAAAATAATAATAATAAAAAAATTTCAAGATAGATTTTTTGGGAACAACTCTTAAGATCTCTTGGAACATATTTATTAAGGCATAATTTACATACCATAAAATTCACCCATTTTAGGTGTACAATTTAATGATTTTTAGTAAA
The DNA here is from genome assembly GCF_000951035.1 of Colobus angolensis palliatus. Classification (NCBI taxonomy): domain Eukaryota; kingdom Metazoa; phylum Chordata; class Mammalia; order Primates; family Cercopithecidae; genus Colobus; species Colobus angolensis. The sequence goes on from NW_012115021.1 coordinate 1,148,871, forward strand.
TTAACCAAAGTGTGCAACCATTACCGTAGTCCACTTTTAGAATGTTTTCATTACCCAGTATGAGCCCTCATGCCTGTTTCGTTACTCCCCTTTGCCACCCCCAGCCAACACTAATCTACTTTCTGTCTTAAAGATTTGCCTTTATATAGAGCAGCTCACAAAATGGCAGCTAGCTTCCATAAGAACAGGCAAGTAATGGCGAGAAAGATGGAAGCCAGAGTTGGTAACCTAATTAATTTCACAAGTGAAATCTCATCCTTTACCATATTCCTTTTGCAAGAAGCAGCTTCCTAGGTCCTGCCCACATTCGAAGGGAGGAATAATTGGTTGGATCACTGGGAGCCATGTCAGCAGTTGCCTAGTACAGTCCTCCCTCTGGCCAGACGCCACAGAAAGTGGAAATAATAGAAGGTGATAAGACTGTTGAGTTTAGAAAAAGGAAACCATCTTGAGAATGGGCCCCATCTTTTCTGTTTCCACCAGAGGATTTTGGTTCCTCATAGTTACAGACTTACTAATGTAGTTCTTTCTCTTATTTCTGATACTTTTCTAGCCATGGCAAGAGCATCACCTCAAATCAGTTACCTGAGTCAGGAATACCTGCCTCCTGCAATGTTGAGGATTTGTATTCTTCTTAGGCAGTAGGAACCCTTTAGCAACTCCTGATAGTAATGGGTTTATTTCTCTTGTAGGTGCCTGAATAAATGCTAGATATATCCGTGATTTTCTCAAATTCACTCATTATATTATACACGAGTATGTTTTATACTTGTTACAGGCATAAATGATCCTGGCTCCTCACAAACTAGCATGGATCATGGTAGTCAAGGTTGAGGGTCAAGTTAGCATGGGTCAAGGAGGTGATGTGTATGTGCTCTATGGCTAAGCTCCTTGCTCCCTGCTTTGTGTTCTTAATCCTGTACATTTAAAATGTGTTTTCTAATGGTAAACAAGCTTTTAAAATAAACTTTAAAGTCTATTAACCCACACTACTACTCTTTTTTCATGCAGAATTATACTACGCAGAGAAAAGACATAATTACTCACAAACCATTTCAGGTTGAGGGAAATCGCCGAAACACGAGAGTAAGACCTTTTAAGGTATTGTTGTTTCCCATTTAATTCCAGCTTTGGTTTTATGCTTTGGACATAATGTTTTAGTGTTAGTAAATCAAGAGCTGTTTTGTAATATGATTTCAAATGGTAGCTATAAACTAGTATTTCTGGACATTTGTAGTTAACTGTAATCAATTTATTGATGACCCCTTTCCTTAGGACTTGATTTTCAATTTTTTTTTTTTTTTTTTTTTTACCAGTAGAATCCTTTCCCAAATACTACATAGAAACACAAATACATAAAACAGATGCAGGTGGAGTGGCTGTAGGTGGGGGGACAGGCAAGTCTGCAGACCCTCCCTTTAAGCCAGAACCTTTACCTCTAAGATACACGTGCAGAGCTGTAGAGCTTTCTCCAAGAATCACAGATTGAAAAACCCTGCCATGGACACACAACCCTTAGAGGTGTTCTGGATCATCACAGGAAGATTCTGGTCCAGGTAGCTTTGTTAAAGCATATTTTATCACACTCTAATTATTGGTACATCTGTATCTGATATGAATGATAATTTTTAATCAACCAATATGTTTGATTATCCAGAACACCTCATCCCCCAAATATATGGAGTTAGAATTATAATACAAGGTATTATATTTCTTTTTTTTTTTGAGACGGAGTCTCCCTCTGTCATCCAGGCTGGAGTGCAGTGGCGTGATCTCGGCTCACTGCAACCTCTGCCTCCCGGATTCAAGCTATTCTCCTGCCTCAGCCTCCCAAGTAGCTGGGATTACAGGCATGTGCCACCAACACCTGGCTAATTTTTGTGTATTTTTAGTAGAGACAGGGTTTCATCATGTTGGCCAGGCTGGTCTCGAGCACCTGACCTCAAGTGATCACCCACCTTGGCCTCCCAAAGTGCTGGGATTATAGGCTTGAACCACTGCACCTAGCCCAAGGTATTGTATTTCTGTCTCCTTGCTCACAAAATTTGAGGTGCTTTTAAAATCAATTTTGACAGTTTCTTGCCTGTAATAGGTACTTTATTCACATTTTTCACTCATATTGTCTCCCTCCCCTAAATAAAGGAAAGAATTTGAGCTTTTTGTATAAAAGTGGCAGGCAGGCTTGATAGAGTAGTTAACTCATTAGGAGGAAGTTAGTATGAACAGAAAAGTAGTAGAGACTATCTAAAATTATGGACTAGAAGGTTAGTTGAGTGAGATCTATTAATATTGGCTTCTTGAGAGTCAAAATTTATAGATGTTGAAAGATTTTATTCAATGAGAGTAACGTAATTTGTAGGCATTGAATAGATTAAATTTTTAGCCAGTGGTTTGTGTATCTAAGAACATGTGTGACACGAAGTTTTTAAAAATAATTACGGCCGTAGAATATATACGTGTTTTATGCTATCTTTTGATCTCTTGAGTAATGGGGCATCACATCAACTGAAAATGTGATGTCTGCATAACTTACAGACAATATAGATGGGCTTTCAGATCTAAGTGCTTCCTACATGTTGTTCTGATTGGTCAGATATAGTTGATTATAGTATTTTTCTAAGAGCATCGTAAGATTTATTTTCTGTTACCTTTTTTCTTTAAGGGAAGATACTTTAACATAAATTCATAGAAAAATGTTTTCAAGATATATATAACTTTACCTCTTGAGCAATCATTTAAAGTTATATAATGTTACATGAATGCTTAGAAGTGTACAATTCTTTGTAGTAAAATAGTGGGAAGAAATAATCCTTCCTAAGAAAAGGAAATCTTTTGGTTGGGTACTGTAGCTCACACCTGTAATCCTAACACTTTGGGATGCTGAGACGGGTGGATCACTTGAGCTCAGGAGTTCGAGAAGAGCCTGGGCAACATGGCAAAACCCCGTCTCTACAAAAAATACAAAAATTAGCTGGGCATAGTGGCGTGCGCCTGTAGTCCCAGCTACTCAGAAGGCTGGGGTGGGAAGATCGCTTCAGCCTGGGAGGCAGAGGTTGCAGTGAGCCGAGATTGTTCCACTGCCCTCAGGCCTGGGCGACACAGTGAAGAGACCCTGTTCCAAAAGGGAAAAACAAAAAGGAAATATTTTGCTAAAATTTACTTTTTACATGAATTGGACTAGTTCAAAGCGACATAGTAATCACCTTAGAGGACATGTAGAAATGGATTGCATCAGTCTCAAGACTAGCTCTGATGTGTCAGGTTTGTGCAGATAGTCTTAACATTAGTGTCTCATTATAATTCTGTTTTACCTGAAATTTTCTGTAGCCTTAAGAAAATAATTGAAAAATAGGCCTGGCATAATTTTTTTTTTTTGTAAAATTATGTGCTTCATTATGTCTGACATACCCATTTGTGAAAAGAGGAATCTGCTTGGTTTTGTTAACTATTCCACTGTAATACATCATTTGTGCATTTGTTTTCCAAATATGGCTCATAATCTGTTTCCCGTTATTAAGTACTCTGAGGATGGAAGTTAAATAAAATCAACCAAACACTAAATTTCAAAAAGAATAAAATCTATTTCTTTGGCCAAGTCTTTGAAAATTATTACAGAGCCTAAACATTGTACTTACTCTATTTAGATGTCTATATATTAGGCCGTAATTTTAAAGCCATGGTTCAGTCTAGCATACATTTTGGCTTTCACTAAATTAGTAGCTTAATATTTTTGATGTTATGGGTCTTGCTGCAGCCAGTTCTCCCCTTTCACAACTTCATAACTGTCTTCTTGTTAAAAATCAACAGCAGCTCGAGTAACAACAACTCACCTAAGACCCAATCTCTTTTCCTCCTGGCATTGCTTTAGTTGCTGGTTAATCTGAACTTTATTATCAAAAGGAAACAAATAGTGTTTAAAGAGGGTTGTTATTTAATGCAGCCATTGTAGTGTTTGTAAACAATTTTATTGACTTCTTTAGAGGTTAATAGTGTATTCAACCTTATAATAGTTTATTTAGGAGTTATTATTGTTTAGCTCTTCATGTTGAGGAAATCTTGACTCATATCTGGCCGGGCATGGTGGCTCACGCCTGTAATCCCAGCACTTTGGGAGGCCGAGGCGGGCAAATCACTTGAGGTCAGGAGTTCGAGACCAGCCTGGCCAACTTAGTGAAACCCTGTCTCTACTAAAAATACAAAAATGAGCTGGGCGCAATGGCATGTACCTGTAGTCCCAAGTACTCTGGAGGCTGAGGCAGAAGAATCGCTTGAACCCAGGAGGCAGAGGTTGCAGTGAGCCCAGATTGCATTACTGTACTTCAGCCTGGGTGACAGAGGGAAACTCTATCTCAAAAAAAAAAAAAAAAAAAATCTGGACTCATATCTGTAAAGGTGTATAAATATTTATTCAGACCCTAACTTTCTATAAACGAAATGTGCTTTTGTTTGCTTTTGTAATTTTGGCTTCTGTTTTCAGCCTTAATCATTTACAAGTAGTAAACTCTTTCCCTGAAACATTCTAAAAGGGGCCACTATTAGTTTCATCCCATTTGATTGGACCCTGGTCATGTAGTAGTTGGAATGTGACTCGGATATTTTTTATTAAAAACAAAGAAAGAATTTGATTTAAAGACAAAACTCTTCTCATGCAACTTTGTGATGAAACATTTACATGGAACTAGGTTGTCTTTTCCTTTTTACTTGAGAAAATTGAGTACATGAGAACAAATTAGCAGATAATAAAGTTTATATATCAATCTTAGTAAAATGCTCATTTTATTAAAAAAACACATTTGGGAATAAATTTAGTATGCAACGGCTGCTATTTTAAAGATATAGAATGTATAGCTTTTATTCTGACCCTTGTCCCTGCCTAATAAATGAGCACTGGTTGAGTTCTTAGCTCTTGAGTGGTAAGGCAAATGGAAGAATAAGACTTCCTGCTTGTGCCGTTCAAATTAAATGCTCTTTTGTGCTTTTCAAGCATGGAAAGCCCTTTTCCTGGATCTTGGTAGACTCCTATTGGCAAAATCAGAAGGAGTAGCTGCGTCTCTAGTGCTCAGACCCAGCATCTCTACTCATTTTCAGCCCCTGAAGGAAAAGAGGTGGATCTGTTTAGTCTTTGTACCTTGCATATAATATTAGGTATGAATTTTGTTAAATAAGCTCAGAACAGTTTTATAGTTTACTATGCCTGAGAGAGGACGCTGGGTCACCAAAGTCTTTCTTTCTCTACCATATTTCTCTCTACTTCGTGGAATTAGATCTTCCAATATTCAAGTTATGCTGAACTGATCTTGTTAAAAGTTTCATTCAGTCCACGGTTTTTCTTCATATGGCTTCAAGTTTATTTTCTATAGGAGAATTTAATTGAATGATTTTGGGGAAGAAATCCCTTTCATAATCAAGAACTTAATGCAGCTTCTTCTGTAAGTTGGCAAGTAGCTAAGTTTTTAAGATTTAGCAGGGCAGAGATAGACTCCATCTATGAACCTTTGCGCCACTGCTCCCATCTGTTTTAGATTATTCTAGGAGGACGCTTGGAAATGCGGGAAGACACGAGCAGTGTGTGATATGGGAAAGTGAGGGAGGGAGATTTGGAGAATTGTTTGGGAAGATTTGGAGAGGATTGGTTCACGACTGACAAAACTGAGGACTGTTTTCCTCTTCCACCCCCAGCAGTAAATTAACAAGGAACCATTTCTCTTATCCACCACATGAGAAACACACGAATATCCGTTGTCCTCTTATGTCTAATGTAGTGCTGCACAGTATATGCAGGCTAGGAAATGTTCTTTCTAAGTAATCGGTCTTTTGTAGTGAAGAAAGATTTGTTTGAAGGTATTAACAGGAATAAAGTTAAAATATTTTTTGTTCTTAAATAGATATTGATACTTAATATCTTTCCCTCTCATTGGGATTTGATATATTTCACTATGAATCAGAAGAATAATTTTTGTTCATTAGAGGTTCTGAACATTTTATTTTGTTAGCATGATGAATTTCAAGAATTAATTTCAAATTCTTTATTTTTTTGTAGAGACAGGGTCTCGCTCTGTTGCCCAGGCTGGTCTTGAACTCCTGGCCTCGAGCAGTCCTCCCACCTGTCTCCCAAAGTGCTGGGATTGTAGGTGTGAGCCATTGTGCCTGCCCTCAAAATCTTTTAACTTAACAGTTTTCAAAATTTGGTTTGATATAGGTTTTGTTGTTGTTGTTTTGTTTTTTTGAGACAGGGTCTCGCTCTGTCGCCCAGGCTGGAGTGTGGTGGCACAATCACAGCTTACTGCAGCCTCTACCTCCAAGACTCAAGCTATCTCCCACCTCAGCCTCCTGAGTAGCTGGGACTACAGGCATGAGCCACCATGCCCAGCTAAGAATAAAAATTAAAAATATATATTAATATATAAAATGAGCTAGGAAGCCAGCTTGAGAGAAACATACTTTGTCACCATCATTAACTCTTTCTGTTTTAATATCCGTAACGCCTAGAATCCAGACAGCTCCAAGTATCAGACAGTTTTTCATCTGTTTTTTGTTTTGTTTTGTTTGAGACAGGGTCTTACTCTGCCACCCAGGCTGGAGTGCAGCGGCGCTCTTTTGTGCTTTTAAAGCATAGAGAGCGGTGACTCGCTACCACCTCCGTCTCCCAGGTTCAAGCAATTCTCCTGCCTTATCCTCCTGAGTAGCTAGGATTACAGGTGCCTGCCACCACACCTGGCTAATTTTTGTATTTTTAGTAGAGGCGGGGTTTCACCATGCCAGGCTGATCTTGAACTCCTGACCTCAAGCGATCAGCTTGAGGAGTTCCGCCTCGGTCTCCCAAAGTGCTGGCATTACAGGCGTGAGCTACTGCACCCAGCCACCCACTCATCTGTTTACTAATAAAATAGACTTGGAAGGTGTAGTTTTAACATTTAATTCCTTTTTTTCCTTCACAGAGCAACTTTAGAGGTGGCAGATGCCAGCCCAATTATAAATCAGGCCTGGTACAGAAGAGCTTGTACATTCAGGCTAAGTATCAGCGTTTACGGTTCACTGGCCCAAGGGGATTTATCACTCATAAATTCAGAGAACGATTAATGAGAAAAAAGAAGGTTAGTTGAATTATAATGATTTTAAAATGTTTAGTGACATTTAAACTCCTAAATTATCTATGTTCATTAGATAAATTGGTTTTTCACTTAATTTTAAGAAACAACCTGGGTTTTTAAATGTTCTTGTCGCATGATAGTTGAATAAGAACCTCAGGGAGGTGATGGTAATACAGTTGTGAGACTGCGTAACCTTAAAATGTTTTTAGGCATTATGCCTCAAATACTTTGCATATATTAGCTGTTTGAACTTTTGACTTTAGAATTTCTGTTGTATGGTTAATTTTTGAAATGGAAACTCAGGTAAAGCCTTTTAATTGATGTATTTTAGTCTTATACAATTATCTGAGTGAATTATCTGAGCACCAAAAAAATTTTGAATATATACAAAGGGTGCGTAATTGCAAAATACACTAACTCTTTCTTTTCCCCATTCATGTATTTTTTTGTTGGGGTAAAATATGTATAATACAGAATTTGCCATTTTAACCATTTTTAAGTAGCATTAAGTACATACAGTTCAGCGACTCTAATTTCATTCACAGTGCTGTGCACTCATCACCATTATATGCTCTTTTTCAATATATGTTTTTAATCGACAAGTAAAAATTACATCTATTTATGGTGTTCAATGTGATGTTTTGATATATGTATACATTATGGAATGGCTAAATCAAGCAAATACCCATTACTTCACATACTTATTTTTTTTGTGTTGAGAACACTTAAAATATACTCTCTTAGCAATTTTCAAGTGTCCAATATATTGTAATTAACTGTAGTCACCATGATGTATAATACATCTTTTGAATGTATTCCTTCTGTGTAACTGAAATTTTGTGTTGATGCTTTGACCAACTTCTTCCCAATCCCTCCAGCGTCTGGTAACCACCATTCTGCTCTGTTTCTATGAGTTTGACTTTTTTTTTTTTTGATTCCACATATAGGTGAGATTATGTGGTATCTGTGTACCTGGCTTATTTCACTTAACATAGTATCCTTCAGATTAATCCATGTTGTCATAAATGACAGGATTTCCTTCTTTTTAAGGCTGAATGGTATTCCATTGTATATATATACATTTTCTTTATCCATTCAGCCGTTGATAGATACTGAGGTTGATTCCATTATGCTAACGCTTAATATTTTTATTCCTAACTCCCCAAACTTGTTAATAACTCTTCTTTAAATTTTTTAAGTTTTTAATTTTTTGAGGCAGAGTTTTGCTCTTATTCCCCAGGCCGGAGTGCAATGGCACGATCTCAGCTCAGTGCAACCTCCGCCTCCTGGGTTCAAGTGATTCTCCTGCCTCAGCCTCCCAAGTAGCTGGAATTACAGGCGCCTGCCACTACGCCTGGCTAATTTTTGTATTTTTATTAGAGACGGGGTTTGTCCATGTTGGCCAGGCTGGTCTCGAGCTGCTGACCTCAGGTGATCCACCCTCCTCGGCCTCCCAAAGTGCTGGGATTACAGGCGTGAGCCACCATGCCCGGCCGATAACTCTTAATGTTAATAAAAAGTTTCTTTACTTGGTAATTGGAATTGCATACTCTTTTAGTTGTGGATTGATTTTCTTTGAATGAACCATGTTAGTATTTGAAAAATCAGCATAAGGCCAGGAGTGGTGGTTCACACCTGTAGTCCCAGCACTTTGGGAGGCCCAGGAGAGAGGATTGCTTGAGCCCAGGAGTTTGAGACCAGCCTGGGCAACATAGCAAGAGCCTACCTCTAGAAAAAAAATAAAAGATAAATAAACTGGGCATGGTGGTATGTTCCTGTAGTCCCAGCTACTTGGAAGGCCGAGGTGGAAGGACCGCTTGAGCCTAGGAGGTCAGGGCTGCAGTGAGCTGTGATCATGCCACTGTACTCCAGCCTGGTTGTAAAAGAAAAGAAAAAGGGTGGCAGAGAGAGAGAGAGAGAGGAGAGACAGAGAGAGAGAGAGAGAGAGAGAGAGAATGCAGCATAAATATGCCATAAAATTAACTTCTACAAAATAATTATATTTTAAATGAGAATTGCTGGGCATACTGGTACATGCCTGTAGTCCCAACGACTTGGGAGGCTGAGACGGAAGGATAGCTCGAGCCCAGGAGTTCAATGCCAGCCTGGGCAACATAGCAAGACCCCCAACTTAAAAAAAAAAGAACAGGAAGAGAAAAAAGGAGATGAGAACAGTAGCATTATATCAGTAAGTGAGGCATGTTTGTCAATTCATAGGCTCATTTTTGCTCATGATTTGAGGCTAATATTTTCTTCTGAGAAATGTGTGTATCTCTGGTATTGCTGTTGAATAGCCCAACTGTGGTTTTATAACTTATAATCATAAATGTGTTCTTAAATACTTACGCTTATGAAGCCTTTACACTGAACTTGCTTAATGATTTTGGTAAATCTTAACACTTTTCAAAAGATGAATGAGTAGAATGAAGTTGATGACTTATTTTTTTATGTTTTAGAGTTAAATAGAATATCTTATGTCACACACATACACCCCCAGTTTTAACTGAGTACCTTAGAAGATTTCTAATTTCACCATGTATGTCACTCATGGTTTTAGGAAAGCCATCTCTTTATTTATTTTTGAGACGGAGTTTCACTCTTGTTGCCCAGGCTGAAGTACAATGGCACCATCTCAGTTCACTGCAACCTCTGCCTCCTGGGTTCCAGTGATTCTCCTGCCTCAGCCTCCTGAGTAGCTGGGATTACAGGCGCCTGTCACCACGCCCAGCTAATTTTTGTATTTTTAGTAGAGACGGGGTTTTACCATATTGGCCAGGCTGGTCTCGAACCCCTGACCTCATGTGATTCACCTGCCTC
>NW_012115021.1:1159088-1165093 GCF_000951035.1 Colobus angolensis palliatus
GGTCTCAATCTCCTGACTTCGTGATCCGCCCGTCTCAGCCTCCCAAAGTGCTGGGATTACAGGCTTGAGCCACCGCGCCCGGCCAGTCCCCTAGCTCTCAAAGCTAGCCAAGCCAAGCTAGAAACATGTCCTACTAATTCTCCCAGTTCTCCTTCCATCTTTAATAGTTTCAAGTCTTCTCGTTTCCATCACTCATTCATTACTCCATTTGATTCATCCATTTTAATGGCTGCATATTATTCCACTCTATCGATGTATTAATTATTTATTTCAGTGCTCTTCAACCTTTTTACTCCATACTCTATAAAGTTTTGAAAAGTTATCTACCTTCTTGCACATTTGTAGGTTATATCTAACATTTTTATCATAAATTATTGTATAGGATACAATTTCTGGCATATTATAAACACTGACAGTCTTAAAACTGTTACATTATATTTTTAAATCTCTTTGGAGGAAACTGCATACCACAGGAATTCAATAACTAATACTATCAATTTTTTTTAAATACGCAAATTCTTTTAACAGTGAGAAATCTTACATTGTTCCTTTTTTGCCTTGAATTTGGACTTCATTCCACTTCCTCCATATAATTTTTTTTTTTTTTTGAGATAGGGTCTCACCCTGTCACCCAGGCTGAAATGCAGTGGCATGATCTCAGCTCACTGCAACCTCCATCTCCTGGTTTCAAGTGATTCTCCTGCTTTAGCCTCCCAAGTAGCTGGGACTACAGGCACGTGCCACAATGCCTGGCTAAGTTTTTATATCTTTTGGTAGAGAAGGGGTTTCACCATGTTGGCCAGGCTGGTCTCGAACCCCTGACCTCTAGTGATCTGCCCGCCTCGGCCTCCCAAAGTGCTGGGATTACAGGCATGAGCTGCTGCGCCTGGCCCCTCCATAAAATTTTATCTTTAAAAGTGTTTTGTTGATCACCAAATCTATTTGGTGCGTAATGTTAATTAGATTTCTGTGACTATTAAGTGTTAAATATTTCCTCTGGATTGAATTAATATTACAGTTGATCAAAATGCCATAAATATATTATAAGTTTTGTTCAGTATTGATGAAACAAAAGAAGTTTTACTGCAAATGCATTTTTTCAATTAGTTTATGTATTCATAGATACTGTTGCTAGTAGAATAATATAGTATTCAAGTATTCTATTTTTTTATAGATGTAAGTGCTGAGAAGCCCTATTTATATGATTATATAGATGGGAATTAAGGAACTTCTATTTGTAGGAATGCCACTCAGTTCTTTGGACTCACTCTGAATTTTCGGCCAAACAAATCACATACTGATCTATCATCAAAAAGTATTTTGAATGTTCTATCACTGATAGCTTGATTTTGTCATCCTTCAATTTTATTAAACAAAGGCAAAGAATTGGGAACCATCTGACTTGCAGAAGTATGCTATTTATTGCTAGTTGTTAATGTTGGTTCTCCTTCTTGACACCAAACCAGTGTTTCAAATTACCCCTTTCCTGGAGGTCTGCAGGTGATACACAATAGTAAGATTCAAAGTGAGAAGAAGGTGTATGTTTCTCATGTAAGGTGGGAGGTAAGGAACCAGCCTTAACCAATTGCGCAGGCAGGATAATTTTAGAATGTGAACATTGGGAATTTAATGATCTAGAAATTAATTCTCTAAAACTATCTGTACTCACATACTCCTTGAAAAGTCTTCATATACTCCTGAGGGTACACATACCCCAGTTCAACCTTTGCCGACTTACTTAACCAAGCCTCTAGTGATGACTTTGGGATAGCTTCCAGGTTTCTGTTATTTTCAGTAATACCACCTGGTCACATGGACATTTTGGTACCTTTCCATATTACCCCTTTTACTGATTTATGGTTTCACCAGCAGTACATGAAAGGCCTGTTTACCTACACCCTAGTTGGCACTGTACATGATCAGTCTTTGTTTTCAGTTGTCAGCCTAATAACAGAAAGTAGTTCTCATTTGCCTTTCTTTGATTATTACTGGCGCAAGCATCTTTTTTATGTGTCCATTGGCCACTTGTATTTCTTTCCTCAGTTTCCTGATTTCTGTACTTTGTCAGTACTTTGGGGGTGGTACTTTTTCTTATTGATTTGTAAGAGCTCTTGATCTACTGAGGGTATTAAGCTGTCATACATTTTGCTGGTGTTTGTCAGCTGTTTATACTGGATTTTATATTACAGAACTTTTAGATGTTCATGAATCTGTCCAGTTTGTCCCATATGGCTTCTAGATTTCATCTCATGCTTATGCTTATAAAAATTCTTTACTGATTTATAAAATTTATAAAAATTCTTTCCTTTAAGTGGTTTATGGTTAACTTTTTTTTTGTTTTTTTTTTTTTGGAGACTGAGTCTCGCTTTTGTCCCCAGGCTGGAGTGCAATGGTGTGATCTTGGCTCACTGCAACCTCTGCCTCCCGGGTTCAAGCGATTCTCCTGCCTCAGCCTCCAGAGTAGCTGGGATTACAGGTGTGCGCCACCATGCCCGGCTAATTTTTGTATTTTTAGCAGAGACGGGGTTTCACCGTGTTGGCCAGGCTGCTCTCAAACTCCTGACCTCAGGTGATCCGCCCGTCTCGGCCTCCCAAAGTGCTGGGATTACAGGCTTGAGCCACCGCACGTGGCCCCCATCTCTTTTTTTAAAGTGTCGATGGAATCATTTTCCCATCTTGTGTATCTCCCCACTGTCAGGCTGTGCCAGGGCTTAGGTAGAGATGCTGCTTCTCTTCCTGCCTTGTGTAGCAAGTTTCTTTGCAGCAGACCTTTCAGATATTTGTCCCCAGTCACAGATGGCAGCCTATTTTCAGGGGAGCTACTCATTGATTCTCACTCAAGGAAAATGACTGAGGCAGGCCTTCTCTTCAGTTTCAAGGTTGGGTTTCTGGTACATGGTGTCTGTTTGTTTTCTTTTAGCTCTGTGCTAAACTTGGAGTTTTAGCTTGACTCTATTTTTGCTCCATCTTTTTCAGTGACTTGGGGCTGCTGAGTGCTTACCTGACTCTCAGCTTCAGCTTATCGTTTCTATATATCATGAATCTTGCTCCATTTTGTTATTCTTTTCTTTGCCTCAGTTTGCCCAATTCCTGCTGACCACCCCATTCTTCCAGACTACATTGCTCACCAGCCCCACTTCACAGCAAATAGAAATCAGAAATCAGGCCTTCATCACAGGACATAAGAAGTATATCCTAGAAGAAGCTACAGGCTGCTACGGGTTTCCAATCTTTAGGCCTAGGCTGTTTGTATCATCTAAAATGTAGCAGTTATAGTTAGGGTTCAGCGCTGGTCACAGCCTAACCTTCCTGTTGCCCTTCACTGCTGTCTGGCTGCATTACCAGTGTCTCAACACACTGAATTTTTTTTTTTAATTAGTATCTACTATTCTTTCAGTGTCTACTACCTGTTTTTCTTAAGCCCACCCTTCTGGATGCTGCTTCATATATCTTTCTATTGCAGCCACTTTGACATGGAGTTTTCCAATCTGGCTACTGTCAGTGCCTGCAAGCAAGCCAGAGCCAGAATTTTTATAGATTTGTGTTTAAACAAAGCCCAGCTCTACGAGTATAGCATCAACTCAGTTACCTTACTATTAACACCCTACTCAATAGCTGGGCTCCACTCTCCTAACCTTTAGAGAAAGGAATGAGGCATTGAAGCTGTTCTGTTTGTGCCAGGGTCTGAAGTAAGATACCTGAGACTAACTTGGCCTTTCAGCTGTCCGAGTAGTATTGTGTACTCTGAAATCCCATTCCATGTGTATAAACTGATGGCTTAGACCTATTAGTCCATTTTGTCTGAGGCCTTTGTGCCCTCAAAAAAAGAGTGAAGGCCTGGAGACTCTGGTTTCTTCCAGTGTTGCTTTCCTTTTCCCTTAAATTAGGGACATTTTTACTTAAGTAGGGTTCCTGGGTGTGAGGTACCATTTATATGACTCTTCATCCCAAGCTTTAGCATCAGAGGGAACTTGGAAGGGTCTTCCTTAGAGGGAAATCTTAGTCTGAGCAGCATCTCTGCATTGCTCTGGCTTTTTGCCCTGCTAGAGAGTTCATTCTTTTGGCAGTTATTAGACCACCACTTAGACTCATTAAGGATGCATCATTAATTAATCTAAGTGCCCTGGAACCTTCTTGAGTCTGAAATTGGATGTGAACCTACTTATTCCCATATACCTTAAAGTCCACCAGGAAGATTTAGACAGATCTTGCCTGGACTCCTCACTCCCCTGCCATATTGAAATGCTTGGGTGATCGCTCATGGCTGGGAGGTCTTGCATTTCCTCATCTGTAGTACAGTCTGGTGATTGTGCCATCCTATGCCATGCACTTCCTGTCTCCAACAAAAAGCAGCTTTGGGGAGTGGTGGTGGTGGTGGGGATCATAGATGTGCTCCTAATACATCTTCTGCTTCCACTTACCAGAATGATGGTGGCTTCCCTAAACTGCATTGCTCTCCAGCTGCCTACAAAGTAGTCAGATTCCCAAGCAGTAGTAGATAAGTACAGAACGGAAATTCTTCCTCATTCATCATGTGCTTGTCATATTCCATTGTGGCACCCTAAGTCCCTTTTACTGTGTTTGCTTTCTCTTGGATTCTGTGCTTGGGCTGGAAGGTGAAGGGGTGGGAGGAATGTCTATTACTACCTGGAATAAGGCTTGTCTTTAATCCACTAGCATTCAGAAGTACCCCCCAGGAAGCATCCTCTGCTCATCATAGGAAGTTTTCAGAAACTCTTGAGAGTCTGATTATATACTAGATTGGAACAAAGAAGCTAGTAAGAATTAATGAAGTCACCTCTGGGAACACTGCCTCTGAAAAACTGTAAGTAATAGTGCATTTGGTCAGGAAGGCAAGGAGTTCCAAGGCAGTGGAGATCCAAGGAGCATTCTCCAGCAGCCCTCAGGTGCTGCGGTGCTTACCAGAGCTCTGCCTATGGATAGGAAAGGAAGAGAGAAGAAGGCATAATGACAGTGCAGGAAGGAAGTTAGAGACTGGAATTCGTGGTTTTGGGGGTTGAAAGAAACCTTGAAAGTCACGGAGTACGAAGATAGAACAGGAACCAAGATCAGCTGAATCAACAGAAATCTAGTATACACTTACCAGGTCCCTTGAGCTGAAGTGTGCCAGGGTGCAAAGGAAGTGTTGCATAAGGGCATCATCGCTTTCAAGTGCTTAGGATCTGGAGTCTTCAGTTTCACTACCTACCTCTCTGCCTTCTCTGTCTTATTTGGTTTTGTCTTCCTCCGTGCATTCTTTTAAAATGTAAGCATTTCCTAGTGTGATGTGATATTATTCTCTTTTCTTAATCCCCCTTCTTGTCTTCATTGCCCTTACCTCCTCCCAAGATTTCAGCCGTCAGACATCTGTTGATGTCTTCAACCCTGACTACTCTACAGACCTCCAGATTGTCAGCTGCCTCCCAGACACCCTCACGTGGATGTCCTAAAAGCACCTCAAATTTAGCATGTTTAAAATCAAACTTGCAGCTGGGCGCGGTGGCTCACACCTGTAATCCCAGCACTTTGGGAGGCCGAGGTAGGCGGATCACCTGAGCTCAGGAGTTCGAGACCAGCCTGGCCAACATGGTGAAACCCCATCTCTACTAAAAAAAATACAAAAACTTAGCCGGGCGTGGTGGTGCACACTTGTAATCCCAGCTACTCAGGAGGCTGAGGCATGAGATTTACTTGAACCCAGGAGGCGGAGGTAGCAATGAGACGAGATCACATCCCAGGACTCCAGCCTGGGTGACAGAGCGAGACTCCATTTCAAAAAAAAAAAAAAAAAAATCAAACTTGCACTGAAACATGCTGCAGCATGAAAGACCCTTAAAAATATGATGCTGCCGGGCGCGGTGGCTCAAGCCTGTAATCCCAGCACTTTGGGAGGCCGAGACGGGCGGATCACGAGGTCGGGAGATCGAGACCATCCTGGCTAACATGGTGAAACCCCGTCTCTACTAAAAATACAAAAAACTAGCCGGACGACGTGGCGGGCGCCT
>NW_012115021.1:1165183-1165750 GCF_000951035.1 Colobus angolensis palliatus
AAAAAAAAAAAAAAAAATATGATGCTAAGTGACAGAAGCCAGACACAAAAGACCATATATTGTATGATTCAATTTATATGAAATGTCCAAAATGGGCAAATCTATAGGGACAGAAAGTAAATTAGTGGTTGCCAGTGACTCGGGGGTGAGGGGAAAATTGAAAGCAGGTATGGGTTATTGCTAATGGGTATGGGATTTCTTTTTAGGGTAAGAAAAATATTCTAAAGCTGATTGTGGTGATTGATGGTTGCACAACTCTGTGAATATACTAAAAGGCTACTGAGTTATACACTTGAAATGGGTGAACTGTATAGTCTATGGATTACATCTCAGTAAAGCTGTTAAAAATTATATCAGACTTGCTGTCCTCCCCCAACCACTCATTCTCCCTCAGGTCCCCTAGCTCTCTCTTTTTTTTTTTTTTTATACGGAGTCTCACTCTGTCGCACGGGTTGGAGTGCAGTGGCCGGATCTCAGCTCGCTGCAAGCTCCGCCTCCCAGGTTCACGCCATTCTCCTGCCTCAGCCTCCCGAGTAGCTGGGACTACAGGCGTCGCCACCTCGCCCG
>NW_012115021.1:1168610-1182600 GCF_000951035.1 Colobus angolensis palliatus
TAATTTTTTTATTTTTAGTAGAGATGGGGTTTCACCATGTTGGCCAGGCTGGTCTCGAACTCCTGACCTCAGGTGATCTGCCTGTCTTGACCTCCCAAAGTGCTGGGATTTATTAGGCATGAACTACCACGCCTGGCCTATTTTTTATTTTTTATTTTTTATTTTTTATTTTTTTTTTCCTGAGACGGAGTCTCACTCTGGCGTCCAGGCTGGAGTGCAGTGGCATGATCTCAGCTCACTGCAGCCTCCGCCTCCTGGGTTCATGCGATCCTCCTATTTCAGCCTCCCGAGTAGCTGGGACTACAGGTATGTGCCACCCTCCTGGCTAATTTTTGTATTTTTGGTGGAGACAGGGTTTCACCATGTTGACCAGGCTGGTCTTGAACTCCTGGCGTCAAGTGATCTGCCTGTCTTGGCCTCTGGAATTTATTTTATTTTTATGGTATACTGTAAAGTCGGGATCTAACTTTTTTCCCCAGTAAGTAGTTTTTTAAAACTGTTTATTGAAAATTTGTCCTTTCCCTGCTAATTGAAAATGCTGCTTTTACTATATTCTACATTCTTATGTATCCCTGATCTGTTTTTGGAAGCTTTGGAGTCTTCTAGCTTGTTTCCTTGCTTCTTGTGATATTCTTATTTCATCTCTTCAATCACAGTCATTGTCCTGAAACATAGATTGTATCATACCCCTCTTGCACAAACACTTTCCAAGTATTTTATTGCCTGCAAGAAAAGAGACCAAACTTGTTAGCCAGGTCTAACTCTAAGCTATCTTACTAGCTGCATTTCCCCATGGACTCTCTGCTTTTTGAAGGATACTGTATTTTCATGTATTTGTACATTTTTTCCTACTGTTCTCTTAGCTAGAAATAGCCTCCTGAATCCCATTCTTTTCTTATTAAACCCTACTTTCCTTTTAAGACCCACTGTAAAGCATATCAAAACCCCCACTTTAACTTGTGTTTCATTTAGTCTCTAATTAGTGTCATTTGCCTTCCTATTTCCCCAAATAGATTATCAAATCTTGAGGATGTCTCGTTAAGCTTTTTATTTTTTAAATTTTATTTATGTATTTATTTTTAGGCAGGGTCTCACTCTGTCGCCCAGGCTGGAGTGCAATGGTGTGATCACAGCTCACTGCAGCCTCCACCTCCCGGGCTTAAGTGATCCTCCCACATCAGCCTCCCGAGTAGCTGTGACTATAGATGTGTGCCGCCACACCCGGCTAATTTTTGTATTTTCTTGCAGATACAAGGTCTTGCCATGTTGGCCAGGCTGGTCTCGAACTCCTGGGCGCAAGTGATCCACCTGCCTCGGCCTCCCAAATTGCTGGGATTACAGGTGTGAGCCACTGCACCTGGCCTTATCAATCTTTTATCTTACCTTATTACCTTTCATATAGTCAATCTGCAGATAATGCTTATTGAATAGAGTTGAATTTATTCATACACACACATACACATCCATCCATATGCTCTAAACTGTTAGTGAACAAAAGCCATTGTGTCAGGGGTCCCTAAGACCACCCCCAGGTTTTGCTAGGACTCAGACAACTTAGCATATAGTCATTCTCATGAAAGAATACAGAGCAAAGTCAGCAAAAGAAAAAGACATATAGGGCGAAGTCCAGAGGAAGCCAGGCACAAGTTTCCAAGGGTTCTCTCCCAGTGGAGTCACACAGAACATACTTAATTTCCTCATCAACGAGTTGTGACAACACATGTGATACATTACCACCCTGGGAAGTTTGCTAGAGACTCAGTACCAAGAGTTTCTACTGGGGGCTGATCACGTAGGCATCCCCTGCCAAGCACATACCCAAATTCCAGACTGCCGGGAGGAAAACGAGTGCTCAGCATAAACCATATTATTTACACAAACAGTTTCAGCACCCAGCAGTTAATGGTGAGAACCCTTTTGAAATCTAAGTTCCCAGATGCTGGCCAAGGACCATTCTGTAAGCAGGCCTTTCCAAAGACAGCAGTCAGATCTGCTCTGTTAACCCTTTTCTGCACAACCTTTTTTTTGGAGGGAGGTCGGAGTCTCACTCTGTCACCCAGGCTGCAGTGCAGTGGTGCCATCTCAGCTCACTGCAACTTCCGCCTCCCAGGCTCAAGCGATTCTCTTCTCCTGTCTCAGCCTCCTGAGTAGCTGGAATTACAGGTGTGCGCCACTACAGCCAGCTAATTTTTGTATTTTTAGTAGAAGTACATGGTTTCATCATGTTGTCCAGGCTGGTCTCAAACTCCTGGCCTCAAGTGATCCGCCCACCTCAGCCTCCCAAAGTGTGGAGATTACAGGTGTGAGCCACCACACCTGGTCAACACAACCATATTTTTGTTTTGTTTTTGAGATGGAGTTTCACTCTTATTGCCCAGGCTGGAGTGCAATGGCACGATCTCGGCTCATTGCAACCTCCACCTCCCAGGTTGAAGTGATTCTCCTGCCTCAGCCTCCCGAGTAGCTGGGATTATAGACACCTACTACCATGCTCAGCTAATTTTTTTGTATTTTTAGTAGAGACAGGGTTTTACCATGTTGGCCACGCTGGTCGCAAACAATCATATTTTTGAAGAACTTAACTTCACAGATGGTTAATGCCTAAAGGGAAGAGAAAATCAATATGGTAGGAATGGTCAGGAGATATATGCTAAGTACTTTCATTGATACACTCTTCTCAGAGGAGATGGATTATAAGCTGAGGCCTGAAGAAGAGCAAGACATAGAAAGGGCTAAAGCCAAAGACCCATGTTTGGCAGTAGGATGTGAGGTTGGGGAGAAATGGAGGTGTGCAAATTATAGGGGGCCCCAAAAGCTGGGCAGGATATTTACGGTTTGATGTAGTGGCACTAGGACATCTTCCTAGACTGGGGAGAAAGTGGTACTTTAGGATGGCTACGTAGTTAGCAGTGGGTGGGGAGGTTCTGGGGAGAAGAGATGAGGTGCAGGAAGACCAACAAGGGAACATGTGCAGTGACCCAGATGAAAACCTAGATAAGAAGTGCTCATATATCTAGTTCAGCATTCTGCTTAAAAATGGACTTTTATGGCCAGGTGCAGTGGCTCACACCTGTAATCCCAGCATTTTGGGAGGTTGTGGTGGGTGGATCACTTGAGGCCAGGATTCAAGACCAGCCTGGGCAACATGGTAAAACCCTGTCTCTACAAAAAATACAAAAATTAGCTGGGTGTGGTAGCATGTGCCTGTAGTCCCAGCTACTCAGGAGGCTGAGGCAGGAGAAACGCTTGAACCCAGGAGGCGGAGGTTGCAGTGAGCCAAGATCGCACCACTGTACTCCAGCCTGGGCAACAGATGGAGACTCCGTCTCAAAAAAAATAAAAATAAAAAAATAACAAAGGTGGGGGATGCTTCTAAATCATTGAAAGGGTGGAGGGATCAAGTGGAGATAGGTTATGAAAGAAGCTGTGTCAAGGGTGAATGTAACTCAAAATAATCACACATTTAACAAGATATTTCAACTGAATTTTATTTTAGAATTATTGTAGTTAGAATTTCCTTTTAAAGTTGTAAGTAGGTAACATATTTTATTTTAAGATAAATTTATATGATTTTTATATTGTATAGTGAGTAAAAAACTAGGATACAATGAAGTCTACCTCTATTTAAAGGAATGATGTTGACAAATATATATGTGCATGTATTTTGAACATTTCATTAACCAAAATAGAAGAATAAGAATTTTCTATCAGCACTGTTTTTTGTTTGGATTCCATACTAATATAAATGCCAAAAAATAAATCAACTTTTACATTTCTTTCAGTTTTAATAGTGTAAGATCCTAGTGAAAGGTAAGGATATGTATATTAATAAATTTTTATTTTTTAATGTTCCTGAAAAATGTGCCATTCTACCATGTTTGCTCTGTTATTACTTGCATGGTCTTATGTCCAGTTTGTGGTTGGTAATTGAATATTGTGCATAGTATCACAATACAGAATCCACGTTCATTATCCTCTAATCATAGTCTTATTATTCGTGTAAATTCTTCTTCCTGTATTTATTGAAGCCTTACACCTTTTTATACTGTAGTTAACCATCCAAAAGCAAGAAGGTGTTTCCCCCTCTAATAACTTTCTCTGCAGTTATCAGTCAGTTAGAAGAGCCCATGTAGTTTTAGAATTAGAGATATAGGATGGAAAAGATAAAATACTAATTTGAGATGTGCGTGTGCAGTATCAGGCTCCATACTTGAGAGCCAAAGGTTTAAGAGTCTTGATTTTATGCCAGGGATGCCTTCACTGAAACTCACCCAAATAGCAGAATACTATTTTCATCAATTTACTAATACAGGTGTTATCTAGCACCATATGTTTTCTTTGTCCTATTGATTTATCATGTGATATTGCTTTGATGTGTTCTGTTGTTACTTTGCGCCTTTGGGGTTCCACATACCTTTGTGGGAATCTCAGGGTGCAAGTAACACTGTATAAATGAAAATACTTTGAAAATTGCAGTGTAAACTAGCTCAGATGTTTGACACTTTGTTTGAAGTCTTTGTTTCTCTTGTTTTCTCTCAATAGGAATATACAGATGTTGCCACAGGAATCTAATCTGAAATCGTACAAATGGAAATGACACTACAGGAGAATGTTTGGGAGCATCTCTCTCTTTTTGTCAGGAGTTAGAAGTGACACTAAGGCACTAATACTGTAACTTCTTGATAAAATAACTTTATTTTTTAGTAGTGGAATGCTGCAACTTTTTTACACCTAACAATTGCTTTTAAATTACAGTATTCAATTTAAAAGTTGTATTAACTACAGTTTCCTTTGCAAAAAGTCTCAAAAGAATCACTTGAAGGGCATTATTTGTTGATGCATTTTTCTCTGAGCATGGTTTCATAGAGAGAACTTCACCAAGTTATATTCAGACGTTTATATGTTGAAAGTTTTGCTTACGTAATAAAAACAAAAACAAGCATCTGAATTGTATAGTGTCTGTACATGAAAGAACTTTAAACAGTGGCCTTATGGTAGAAAATTTTATACCGGATTTTTCTTTTTCTGATGACATTTTGGCTTATAACTCGAAGTTTTCTTAAGTTTCTGAAGATCAAGGCCTATATAATTCATACATTTCATATTATAAGAAGGCAAGAGACAAGGTGCTTCAAATATTCCATCAGGTAGTTATGAGTGCACTGAATTTTTAGTAATGTGTTCATTCAGTTTTTTCCCACAACTATTTGCTCTTTTCCAATTTCAAAATGCTATTGTGGAAAATATGTAAAGATTTTGTAATCTATAGTCCATCTTATTTTTCCCTCAGGGCAAGCTTGTGCATATCATATTTTTAAAGGCTTTTTAAAAATCTGACACACAAAATCTCATATTTGAAAATTGTACTTTACTACTACAGCATTACACATTTTGCAAGCACATCTTATAGAGTGTTTACTTTTAGTTCGGTTGATATGTAGTGCGTACCTACTATGTGTAAGAGCAAATGGATGGGATTTTAAATGAAAATTTTAGGTCCCAATACCTTATTTCTTTATGTTTTCTGTGTTCTGCTTAACAGTATATATACATTCCCAATTACATTTTTGTGAAATGTTTATTTGTAATAAAATAAAATGTTGTTGCTCTTTCTGCTTAAAGAAGTTACTTGCCAGTTTGTGAGAACATTATTTTAATGTTGTAGGAGACTTATAGCCTTGGATAGCACCTGTTGATGTTTAAAGCCCTGTTCTGTGCTTACAAAGACAGAGCTTTCAAAATTAAAATGTGAAGGTTGATAAGAACTTGGTTTTTCATGACTGGATGTGAAAAATCTTAGTACATTCAGTTTTCCATATCTTTAAAAGATAGGGCAGCCTTTTCCTTAAGTGAGTTCATGATAAGGGGGGCAGGTGCACTTGATTCATTGCTAAGCAGGTAATAAATTTAGGTAGATGGCCTGTCTTGTACTGTGTACAATCTCTGTAGGTCAGGTTTTCCAAACATATTTAGCATTCCATTTATGGTAAGAAAGAAATGCATGCACACAGGTAGTATGGCAACTTTATATTGTGTTAGGTACTTATAAAATCTGTCCTAAATTTTAAAATAATTGATTTCATTTACTCCCATATTCTAGGGGACAGTTATGAGCCTTGAATATTTAATCATTTGATTGACAACTATGTATTGCACAAATACTGTACTAAAATTACAGCAATGAACAAGAAGACAAGACACATGGACCCTACCTTTATGGTACAAAGAGTCTAATAGGAAAAATGGACATTAAACAGAAATATAACTTGGTAAATGGCCTTTATAGCTCAATTTTTATTTATTGTAACACATAAAGGTAAGATGGCTGATTTACTATTATTCATTCCACAACTGATTCCCTATTTGGATATTCTTTTGGCACTGTCTCAAAATGCAAAGCGTGTTATCTGCAAAATACCTATGGAGAAAACATTGTGTGTATGAGATCTAAAGCCTAAAAGGAAAAACCAGCTTGATAATTTAGAGTATAAAATAAGGACAGGGACCATGTCTGTCTTGTCCACCATAGTATCCCCAGCACCCAGCTTCCTATTTGACATGTGGTAAGAGTTCATTAAATATTAGTTGAATAATGAATGAATAGGGAATAATAGAATATGTTTATTAGGAACTACTTGTGTAATTTTCATATGGAGGTTGAACAAAAGGTTATCCATAGCATTTTTTATATTGACTTGAAAGAATTTGAATTATTGAATGCATAAGACTTGAGAAGACAAGTTTTTTTTTTTTTTTTTTTTTAGTAAGTCCCATACCATTGCCTCCTCCCCTTCCTCCCCTACGTGCTAGGCCCTTCGCTGGTACTGGGAAGACAAAGATAATAAGACACAGTCCCTGCTGTGAGGAAGCTCATGCACTACTGAAGAAGAGAATCACAAAAACAAAGAATCACAATGTAGAGTAAGTACTTGAGTGGACATATATACAAAAAGTTGAGAGACAAGTTGGCATTTCTGGTTCAGCATCCCCTCGTCATGTTTTTTCCTATTGGTTTCACCAACCTCAGAAGGCACTATTCTTTTGGTGGTTTTGCTGGTTTTAAAAATTGATGCATTGGGGGAAACTGGGCAAATTGTACACGGAATCTCTCTGTATTATTTATTTTATAGCTGCATGTGAATCTAGAGTTATTTCAATATAAATTTCAATTTGAAGAATTGCCCATAGTCTTATCACAGAGAACACTATTATAAATATTTTGGATGATACATTTTCATTTTTTTCTATTGGAAAGAAACTCGCTACATTTACATATAACAATTTATGTAGATGTATACTATGTACCACACTTTACCTAATAAATCCGACATTTTTGAATAGTTTTTAAAAAAAAAAAAAAAAGATGGGGATACTTCCAGGCAGAAGCAAGAAAAGTAAAGCTGGATGAGAAACTCTTATCATCTTTATTACCCAGCAAATTCAATAACCACCAGGCACAAATTCACCAAGAGCAACCAAGCAAGGAAGGAAGGAGAAGAAGCTGATGCAACAAGGTGTGGTATGACTTCATCCCTCACCCATCCCCATAAGTAGCACTGAGTAAAACAATGGAGATGACAAAAATCTTGGTAACAGTGGGCCTCAGTGTGGACGAAGGCTCTGACGAGGCGACCAGGCCACGTGGAGGAGAGTCAAGGAAAACTCTTGGGACAACAAAGTCTTTGCTACCATCTCAGGACCTCAGCAGAAGGGGTAAGATTCACCAGGACTAGGCATTTCCCAGGTCTCAGAGCAGCCTAGGAAAGCCAAATCCTGCAGAAGTCAGAGACACCTTTGACTGGGTCTAGTGAGTTCTGGTTCTGGACGTTTAATGGGAACCTAGAAGAGAGGGGATACCCAGGTTCCCCAACAAAGTTCCATCAAATATGATGATTATGAGCTCTGAGTCCATTAAAATACAGAATGAATATTTAAGAACTGAGGAATCATAGATGTAGAATAGGATGTAAATGTTATAAATCTTGACAAGAATTAATGTACATTGACAAATTCAGACATGGAGGAGGTAAAGTGGGATAAAGACTAAGAACTAACCGTCTCATCATTCATGGCCAGGTGTCATGTCAAGTCATGTCTTAAGATTATAATATGGGGAAAAACTCTAGTGACCAACCTTAAGTTTTTCCACAATCTTTTTTTTTTCTTGACCTTAATACAGTGGTTCTCAAAGTGTGGTCCCAGACCAGCAACATCAGTGTCACCTGAGAACTTGTTAAAAATGCAGATTCTTGGCCCCACCCCAGACCTCCTGAATCAGAAACCCTGGGGGTGGGGCCAAGCAATCTGTGATTTAACAAGTCCTCCAGGGGATTCTGGCACATACTTGAGTTTGAGAAACACTGGTTTACTTATTCCTTTTAGGAACCAATGAAGAAACATTTATCTGAAGTTCAGCAGCCCCTTCAATTTCATTCCTAATTTTTTTTCTATTGCATTCAAATAAAGTTAAATCTAAAATTTGTTAGATGGCCGGGCACGGTGGCTCATGCCTGTAATCCCAGCACTTTGGGAGGCCGAGGTGAGTGGATCACTTGAGGTCAGGAGTTTGAGACCAGCCTGGCCAATATGGTGAAACCCTGTCTCTACTAAAAATACAAAAATTAGCCGGGCGCAGTAGCATGCGCCTGTAATCCCAGCTACTTGGGAGGCTGAGGCAGGAGTATCACTTAAACCCGAGAGGCAAAGGTTGCAGTGAGCCGAGACCACGCCATTGCACTCCAGTCTGGGTGACAGAGCGAGACTCCATCTCAAAAAAGAAAATAAATAAATAAAACTTGTTAGAATAAAAAGTTTAGGGATTCCCACCATCAATCCTGTCTGTACATATGAGTGAATTGAGAGGTCTGGAAACATACTCACCCACTGTTAACACTGTTGATTTTTTTTAATGGTGGGGTTATGAGTGACTGTACTCTTCTGTATCTATCAAATATAATGAATGTTGTATCATTTTTATAAAATAAAGTCTTTCTTTTTTAAAACAGTGGTAAGAACATTTCATCCATCCATTATATATCTGCTACCAAAATCCAGGTAAACAAGCTTTTACCTCTATAGGCTGGCTACTTCACTATAGTCCATTGGGGTTTTACTGCTGGCCATTCCTCCCACATCATAAAAAGTAGGTAGGCTTATTTTAAGTATGAATTGTGTTGAGTTTTAAATACAAATTATTGATTTATAATATTTAACAATAATATATAAAAAATTAAATTTGGCTGGGCATGGTGTAATACCAACACTTGAGGAGGCTGAGGCAGGTGGATTGTTTGAGCTTAGGAGTTTGAGACCAGCCTGGGCAACATGGTGAAACTCCATCTCTACAAAATATACAAAAATTAGCTGGGTGTGGGGGCGTGCACCTGTAGTCCCACCTATTTGGGAGGCTGAGTTGGGAAGATCACTTGAGCCTGGGAGATCAAGGCTGCAGTGAGCTGTGACAGCCTGGGTGACAGAGTGAGACCCTATCTCAAAAAAAAAAAATAATAATCTTACTGCTTTTCTTTTTAAAAAGAAAAACAACTTTTTTTTCCTGATCAAAAGTTGTTAAAGAAAAGATAACAGGCCCAAAATGGTGTCACTCATGCTGAGGTTCCATATCACCAAACAGAAACCTAAGTTGTTTGCTTGGAAGATGTGACCTTCCAACAAATCAGAAGAGACAGTAGCCAAATTCCATTAAGCCAGCAAGATTTCACTTATATCCCTGTAAGGAAAGTAACCTTGAAATGGCCACTTCTCTGTCTGTTCCTTGTTCCTGCTTTCCTCCACTTTTTTTGCCTGTAAAACTCACCCACTCTGTTTAACTCTTTGGAGCTCCTTTCTGATTTGTAGATTGGATGCTGCCTGGTTCATGCATCACTAATGAAAGCCAATCAGATCTTTGAAACTTGGTTTGTTGAATTTTTGTCCTTGACAAAGTAGATAGAATAGTATGTAAAAGAGAGAAAAATTTGTCTATAATCCCACTGCTCATAAATATTTAGTACAGACTAACATTTTGGTATTTTCTCATTAGTCTTTTTTCTGGGCTTTATTGTTTTGGTAGTTGAGATTATACTTTATTACATATATTCAGTCTTTGTGGGTAGTCACATGTTTAAATCATGTTTAAAGTTTATATGATATTCAAACATACCTATTGTAAAGGACAAGGAATAGAATCTCATTCCCAGGAAACTAAAAATGTTTGTTTGTTTGTTTGTTTGTTTGTTTGTTTTGAAACAGAGTCTCACTCTGTCACCAGGCTGGAGTGTAGTGGCGCGATCTCAGCTCACTGCACCCTCCGCCTCCCGGATTCAAGCAATTCTCCTGCCTCAGCCTCTCAAGTAGCTGGGACTACAGGCGTGTACCACCACACCCAGCTAATTTTTGCATTTTTAGTAGAGACGGGGTTTCACCTTGTTGACCAGGATGGTCTCAATCTCTTGACCTCGTGATCCACCCGCCTCGGCCTCCCAAAGTGCTGGGATTACAGGCATGAGCCACCTTGTCTGGCCTTAAAAATGTTTTATAAAATCCTGAATTGTATTAAAATTGAGGGGTTTTGGCTGAGCACAGTGGCTAACGCCTGTAACCCCAGCACTTTGGGAGGCAGAGGTGGGCAGATCACCTGAGCTCAGGAGTTCAAGACCAGCCTGGCCAACATGGTGAAACCCCATCTCTACTAAAAATACAAAAATTAGCTGGGTGTGGTGGTGCATGCCTGTAATCTCAGCTACTCAGGAGGCTGAGGCAGGAGAATTGCTTCAACCAGGGAGGTGGAGGTTGCAGTGAGCCCAGATTGCACCACTGCACGCCAGTCTAGATGACAGAGTGAGACTCCATCTCAAATAAATAAATAAATAATTAAATAAATAAATAAATAAAATTTAGGGGTTTTGTTTGTTTTGATGTACTCATCATTTAAGATGTTAAAAAGTGATTAAACTTTACAAATATTTTTCTAATGTAAATTCTCATCCCAGATTCTAATCTCTTCTAATGATACTCATTATAATATTTAGTAAACAAGAAATTGACTTTAATGTTGAGTTCTCCCTGATGACAATTTTTGCAAGTGATTGCAGGGAACACAATGCTACTAGCTTAATGGTCTCTTAACAACTATGGTGAAAAAACGTTCCCAAAATAACGTTCAAAATGCTAAACTTAGGATTAACATATGGCCCAGCAATTTCTCTCATGGGTGCTTTCCCCCAAAGAATCGAAAACAGGGACTCAGACACTTGTATGGCAACTTTAATTGCAGCACTATTCACAAGAGCCAAAAGGTGTCAACAACTCAGGTAAACATCTGGATAAACAAGACTCAGATTGGTGGCCTTCCCAACCTAGCCTTGCTGAATTAGCTGCCCCTCCTCTGGGTTCCCAGAATACCAAACACACCCCTGCTTAAGATCAAGCATGTCAAATAAGGACCTGTTTATCTCTCCCCTCTATCTAGATCAGTGCCTGACTCAGAACTAAGAAAGAAAGATACTTGCTGAATGACTAAAGGACCAGCCTTTTTTTTTTTTTTTTTTTTTTTTTGTCAGCGTTGACCAGGTTGACCTCGAATGTGTAGCCTCGTCTTCCTGTGCGCCGGGACATCCAGCCTGAGCCACCGTGGCTACCAAGAGCCACCTTCTTAAGCAAAATCTTATAGTGGCTTCCTGGTACCTACAGAAAAAAGAAAAAAACTTCAAATTCTAGCACCTGGCTTATGAACTACTTGAAGAGAAAGGTGGGGAGGTGGGCTGCCCTTCAGGTTTTCTGTTACCCAACCTTGTCTCCCAACAGCTCTCCCAGGAGACCTTTGTCTCATTGTTTCCTGAAGATGCAGGGATGAACCATCAGGCTCTATACATCTGCTCTGGGCCAGGTACTATGTGAGAAGAAGTGTCATTGGCCACCCTCGGTGGCTTCCTTCTGACCCAAGCCTTGGCTTATTCATTCACCTCCCCAGTCTCTTCCCTCCCTGCCACTGATCCACATTCTACCTATTTTTCCATATGGGCATTTCTACCAATATTTTAATTCACCTTTTTCCACTTCAAATTCTTAACATTTCTAGAACAGAGGTCTTGTAATTTTCCTTTTCACTAATAGACTTGGAGGTTAATTATAGTCACCCTATTATGCTATGGAACACTAGGTCTTACTCCATGTATCAAACTATTTTTGCACCCATTAATCATCTCCTCCTTATCCGCCCCTCCCCACCACCCTTCCCAGCCTCGTAACCATCATGCTACTCTAGCTCCGTGAATTCAAGTTTTGTGTTTTTTTTAAGCTCTCACATATAAGTGAGACCATGTGATATTTGTCTTTCTGTGCATGGCTTATTTGACTTCACATAAAGTCCTCCAGTTCTATCCATGTTGTTGGAAATGACAGGATTTCATTATTTTTATGGCTGAATAATAGTCCATTGTGTATATGCACCACATTTCCTTTATCCAATCAAAAGGAAAGAGTGGAACTGGAATGTTTCTTTTTTTCTTTTTCTTTTTTTTTTTTTTGTTTGAGACAGAGTCTCACCCTGTCGCCCAGGCTGGAGTGCAGTGGCAATCTTGGCTCACTGCAACCTCTGCCTTCTAGGTTCCAGCAATTCTCCTGCCTCAGCCGTCCAAGTAGCTGGGATTACAGGCACGTACCACGATGCCCAGCTAATTTTTGTATTTTTAGTAGAGATGAAGTTTCACCATATTAGCCAGACTGGTCTCGAACTCCTGACCTCAAGTGATCCACCCGCCTGAGCCTCCCAAGGTGCTGGGATTATAGGCGTGAGCCACCGTGCCCAGCTGGAACTGGAATGTTTCTAACACAAAGAAATAATAAATGCTTAAAGTGATGCATATCCCAGTTACCCTGATGTGATCATTACACATTGTATGCTTATATCAAAATATCAGTTCCCCACAAATATGTACAACTATTATGTATCCATGATAATTAAATGTATATGTATGTGTGTATATATATATATATATTTTGGCCAGGCGTGGTGGCTCATGCCTGTAATCTCAGCACTTAGGAAAGCTGAGGCGGGAGGATCACTTGAGGCAAAAAAAAAAAATAGACTCATCAATAGATACTAAATATATGAGGCAATTTTGATGAGCAGGACATTTCAATGTGTAAAAGTGTTTTCTCACAGATTGCTTATTTATTGCAAGGCAGGAGGGAAAAACAGCAATTGTACAGTGGAAAGAATGGATAACTCTTTGATCAGGGGATGAAAACATCACCGAGGAGGGGCAGATGGACATCAGTGTGATACTGTTACAGTAGGTAGCTGTATGAGCGGGGCAGGAGAGGACTCCCCCGACCCACATACCAGGAGTGTCAGGCAACCATCAGGTGATAGTCAGGTGGTGGTTAACTGTCTCTCTAAAACATTGGTGATGAGCAGCTTCCCGATAAGATCTCGGGAGTTGGGAGGAGTAACGCAAGACCCCAGAAGTATGCCAACCTGTAAAACCCCAAGTCAAAAGGTCAAACCGTGCACTTGCCTTTCAGGTCGTCTGCTTCGCTGTCTTCCAAGTATACTTTCCTTCCTTTCATTCCTACTTTAAAGCTTTTTAATAAACTTTCATTCCTGCTCTAAAACTTGCCTCCATCTCTCCTTCTGCCTTATGCCCCTCAGTCCAATTCTTTCTTCTGAGGAGGCAATAATTGAGGTTGCTGCAGACCCATACAGGTTCGCTGCCAGAAGATATTTTGGTGCCATGTGACACACATATGGATTCTCTACCGCTAACAATAGAGAACACAGCATCACTAATATGGTATGTTGGCTGGGAATGCAGCACTTGAATATAATCATAAAGAATCATCAGACAAACCCAAAATGAAGACAATTCTGGTTTTTAAAGAGGGGCTCCATTTCTTTCTTTCTTTCTTTCTTTCTTTCTTTCTTTCTTTCTTTCTTTCTTTCTTTCTTTCTTTCTTCCTTCCTTCCTTCCTTCCTTCCTTCCTTCCTTCC
>NW_012115021.1:1183803-1185057 GCF_000951035.1 Colobus angolensis palliatus
AAAAAAAAAAAAAAATTACCTGGGCGCGGTGGCTCATGCCTGTAATCCCAGCTACTTGGGAAGCTGAGGCAGGAGAATCACTTGAACCCAGAAGGCGGAGGTTGCAGTGAGGCAAGATCACACCACTGCATTCCAGCCTGGGTGACAGAGTGAATCTCTGTCTCAAAAAAAAAAGTCTCCAATTCCATCCAGGTTGCTATGAATGCCATTATTTCATTCCTTTTTCATTATTTCATTCCTTTTTATGACTCAGTAGTATTCCATGGTGTGTGTGTGTGTGTGTCTGTGTACCACATTTTCTTCATCCGCTCATTGACTGATGGGCATTTGAGCTGGTAACATATTTTTGCAATTGCAAATTGTGGTATGCACCTATCATTTCTTTTTAGCACTTCTTTATTCTGAGGCATAACAAAATGTTTTGGTCTTTATCTTGTACATTCCTGCCCCGGGCTTGAAATCAGTCATTTTTCTAAGGAGTCCTGGTTCCTTTAAGTGGAGAATGGTATTAGAGTCCAAGACTTGGGCCCTAGTACCATTGCTACTGGAGTGTCCTTGCTTATAAGCCTTTTCAGCAGTCATATCTAGGAAATATACACACATACATGCGTATATATACACATTTTAGAAATGATGAGGTCACACTGGCACCTACCATCCATCTCCATAGGATTCTTCCTTGCCTTCTCTTATTTGATAATTGTATGTCCCTTCCTCCACAGTGAGAACCCTGGCTCCCAACATCAAACGATTTAATAATTTCCTCAATCCCGTAATATATCTAAAGTAGTTTCAGAATTGCTTCACTTATACCACAGCAGGAAACAAACCTACTAAAAATAGTTCAGGATTTGTTTGCGGTTCTTCAAGTGCCGTGCCCCAAAGACAGAAGGTATATGGACAAATACTGTGTACATAAATGACTTGCATTAGTCTCCTCCGCTTCTACCCCTGTGATATGGTCATGTTCTTCATTAGAAATACAGTCTTTATTTTTCAACTTGTTTTCAGGGTTAGCTCTCCCTGCTGTCCATGTTTATTTGATTTGATTTTTTTTTTCAATATGTAGAACATTAACATACGTCCACAAATCAAACTATATCAAAAGGTGTACTCAGGGAAGTGTTGCTTCCTTCTGTATTCCTTCAGTACTATTCCCTCCCACTCCTTGTAGGTGACCAACTTCGGGTTTCTCATTCCTGTGTATTTTTTGGTATAGACAAGCAAATATATGTATGTTTTCTTTTTTCTTTT
>NW_012115021.1:1187069-1192916 GCF_000951035.1 Colobus angolensis palliatus
AATTAATTTTCGTGTAAGGAGTAAGGAAAGGATCCAGTTTCAGCTTTCTACTGATAGCTAGCCAATTTTCCCAGCACCATTTATTAAATAGGGAGTCCTTTCCCCATTTCTTGTTTCTCTCAGGTTTGTCAAAGATCAGATGGCTGTAGATGAACCACACTCTTATATTTGGACATTTAGGTAGACGTTTTGCAATTACAAATCATGCTGTAGTCAATAACCTTGTGCATATTTATTTTCATATTGTTGGAGGTGAATCTTAAGAGAAAATTCAAAACGAAAAAATGAGATTGCTGGGCTGGAGGGTAAAATGTATATGGGATGTTGTTAGATATCACCAGCCCTTCTCCATGGCAGTTGGACCAGGGTGCATTTCTCCCAGCAGTGGATGAGAGTGCCACTTACCCAACAGTCTGGCCAGCAGAGTGTACTGACAAGCTTTTGAATTTTGCCAATCTGACCCATGAAAAATAATATGTCAGCATTTCAACCTGAGCTATTTTAATTTCAAATGCTAGAAAAAAGTCCTGGTTACGGTGTGATTGTCAGGTATTGAAGCACATTTTACAGACTCTCAACTTGGTATTCTCTAGAAAACTCTCTGGAAACAGTTTTCACCCTAGGAAAGTTTTAGCATACATCCCATCCAACTGGATGGGGATGACTTCTGAACCACTCTAACTGCTTTTTCTGCAATTTGGTATCTTCCTGTTCATGTTTTAGCGGATAGGGACTCTTCTAAAGCTTTCTTGCCCCACCTAATGGGCAAGAAGGGGAATTGAGCTGCCTTTCTAAAATATTGTCTAGAAACCAGATGACATGCAGCGCCTGCCAAGGTGTTCTGGCCTCACAGACCTTAGTTCAAAACAAGAATCTAAAGAGAACAAGATATGTAGAGTTATAGCAATGGCTCTAACATATTTCTAGAACATGTATAGCTAAACCACATTCTGGAGAGCGTTAGTTAATAAAGATAGTTGACATATTTTTTCTTAGCTGTTCTAACTCCTACATGTGTAATTTTTGGTGACAGCTGCTTGCTGCAGTTAGTCCCTAAGGTCTCAGATGCTCATTTTAAAAAGTTACTTGTTTACATGAAATGGAAGTAATTATTTTCTGGTTATGAGTAATGCATGTTTGATACGGGAAATCCTAGAAAATATGGGGAAGTATAAAGAAGAACATTAAAATGACCTGTATGCCTACTACTCAGTGGTAAGCACAGTTAACAGTTTGGTCTTGGTCCTTGTGTGCAGGCACAGTGGCTCACGCCTATAATCCCAGCACTTTGGGAGGCTGAGGAGGGGGAGGATCGTTTGAGTCCAGGAGTTTGAGACCAGCCTGGGCAACATAGTGAGACCCTGTCTCTACAAAACATTAGGAAAAAAAAATTAGCTGGGCATGGTGGTGCACACCTGTGGTCCCAGCTACTCAGAAGGCTGAGGTGGGAGGATCACTTGAACCCAGGAGGTCAAGGCTGCAGTGAACCGTGATCATACCACTGCACTCCAGCTTGGGCGACACAGTGAGACCCTATCTCTGGGGAAAAAAATCCTTGTGTGCTTTTGCCACATATATACCCACTTTGCATTCACACACACACTTTTCTACTCTGTTTCTCTCTGTCTCTACATATGCATATATACACATAATATATAGGTGTACATACCTACATATACAAAAATGCTCATTTTTCATCCGGGTGTGGTGGCGCACCTGTAGTCCCACCTACTCTGGAGGCTGAGATGGGAGGATTGCTTGAGACTGGTAAGAAGGTTGAGGCTGCAGTGAACCATGATCATGCCACTGCACTCCAGCCTGGGTGACAGAGCAAGACCCTGTCTCAAAAAGAAAAAAAAAAGCTCATTTTCCTACGCATTATACATGCACACTTTGTAAACAAAAATTGAAGAGTTGTTGGCCAGGTGCAGGCCCATGCCTGTAATCCCAGCACTTTGGGAGGCTGAGGCAGGTGAATCACTTGAGCCCAGGAGTTTGAGACCAGCCTGGGCAACCTGGCAAAACCTCATATCTACCAAAAATACAAAAAAATTAGTTGGGTGTGGTGGTGTGCGCCTGTAGTCCCAGCTACGCAGGAGGCTGAGGTAGGAGAATCGCTTGAGCCTAGGAGGTGGAGGTTGCAATGAGCCGAGACTGTGCCACTGCACTCCAGCCTGGTGACAGAGCCAGACCCTGTCTGAAAAAAAAAAAAGAAAAAAAGAAAAAAAAATTGAATGGTTGTTAACATACCATTTTGTAATTTGCTGTTGTCACTTCTTCCATTCATTAAAAAGCTCTATGACTGGGCGCAGTAGCTCATGCCTGTAATCCCATCACTTTGGGAGGCCAAGTAGGGAGGGTCACTTGAGGCCAGGAGTTGGAGACCAACCTGGCCAACATGGCAAAACCCCATCTCTAATAAAAATTTAAAAACTATCCAGGTGTAGTGGCACACGCCTGTAATTCCAGCTACTCGGGAGGCTGAAGCATGAGAATTGCTTGAACCTGGGAGGCTGAGGCTGCGGTGAGCCGAGATCACACCACTGTACTTCAGCCTGGGCGACAGAGCCGGACCCTGTCTCAAAAAAAAAACTCTATAGCAAACGTTTGTTACATAGTAGTCTTTTATTTTATTTTATTTTATTTATTTATTTATTTTGAGATGGAGTCTCATTCTGTCACCCAGGCTGGAGTGCAGTGGTGCAATCTCAGCTAACTGCAACCTCCGCCTCCCAGGTTCAAGTGATTCTTCTCCCTCAGCCTCCCAAGTAGCTGGGATTACAGGTGTGCGCCACCATGCCCGGCTAATTTTTGTATTTTTAGTAGGGATAGGGTTTTGCCATGTTGGCCAGGCTGGTCTCAAACTCCTGACCTCAAGTGATCTGCCCACCTTTGCCTCCCAAAGTGCTGGGATTACAGGCATGAGCCACCACACCTGGCCTACTGTCTTGATTTATGAATTTTAGGCACTATCTATTGAGTTTCTCCAGTAATAGATAAGGATTTTGCTGTCTTACTCCCTTGCCTTCCAACCCCAAAGTCTCCCAATTTGTTATTATCATATTTTTTGGTTAATCGATATTAATTGCTTGACATTATACAGCCACATAAATATTGGTTTTTCTGTCTTTTTTTTTTTTTTTGCTATTTTTTCTTTCTTTCTTTCTTTTTTATTTTTGTTGACCCAGCTACATTATACATAGATTGTTTCCTTTTCTTACAACTTAGTTTTCCCCAATGTCAATAACTGCCTTGCATTTTCTTACTTGCTGAGTTTTGGACACTTATTCAAATCCTCTGTGTTAGGTCCCTATGGGTGCTATAACTAGGCCAGAAGTTCAAAGTGGGTCTGACTGAGCTAAAATCAAGGTGCTGACAGGGCTGCATTCCTTCTGGAAGCTCTAGAGGAGAATTCATTCCTTGCTTTTTCCAGCTTCGAGAGGCTTCCACATTCCTTGGCTGGTGGCTGCCTTCCATCTTCAAAGCCGGCCATGGCCAGTCGAGTCTTCCTCGTTCTGCGTCATGACTCCCACACTCTCTTCTTCCCTGTTCCATACTGAAGGGTCCTTGTGATTACATTGAGTCTACCCGCGCAACGCATGATAAATTTCCCATCCCGAGAACAGCTAATTGGCAACCTTAATTTCAGTTGCAACCTTAGTTTTTTTCATATAACAACATATTCATAGGCTCCACAGATTAGGGTGTGAACATGTTTGGGGGGCCCATTATTCCGCCCAACATCTAGATCCTCCATTAAATCTGCCGAGGCTTATCAATAGCGTGTTTCAAACACTCAGTTAAATCATTCTTCCCTCCTAGAGTCTCCATTCAGTTCCAGCTGAACTGACCTGCCAGACAGTGCCATCCAGGGATTTCTCTCTCAGTGCTTTTGTGTATGGGATCCCTCGTTTCGTGAGTCTCATGTTTCTGCTGTCTTAACATACTCCTTTTTTTTTTTTTTTTTTTTTTTTTGTGGCTGGAGCACATCCTTCTGACATTCTGTAAAAAGAGGACATGGGAGGTATGTATTTGGAGTCCTTACATGTCTGAAACTGTCATTATTCCACGTTTATATTTGATTGATGGTTTGGTTGAGTATAGACTTCTAGGTTGAAGAGCCCACTTTGGTGGTTTCCTGCTAAGCCTGTTACCCTCCCGGGCTGCTGTTTGAACCCCAACAGTACCTTGAGATGCCGAGCCCTTTGATGCTTCAGCTCCTGTTCTCCTTGTCCTTGTTGGAGGATTTCCCTTTAACTAATTTATTTATTTATTATTATTATTAGTTTTGGAGACGGAGTCTTGCTCTGTCGCCAGGCTGGATGGAGTGCAGTGGCGCAATCTTGGCTTGCTGCAACCTCCACCTCCCAGGTTCAAGAGATTCTACCGCCTCAGCCTCCCCAGTAGCTGGAATTACAGGCGCCCACCACCACGCCTGGCTAACTTCTGTAGTTTTTTTTTTTTTTAGTAGAGATGGGGTTTCACCATGTTATCCAGGCTGGTCTCAAACTCCTGACCTCAAGTGATCTGCCCACCTCAGCCTCCGAAAAGTGCTGGGATTACAAGTGTGAACCACCGTGCCTGGCCTCCCTTTTATTTCTTTACTATCACTTTACCAGGATTTGAGAGGAAGAGATGATAAACACAAGTGGTCAATGTGCTAGTATTGAGCAGAAGTGTGTATTTTTTAAGACTTTGCTATGAATTGTCAAATTAGATGCTCACTTCAAAGTCCTGTGATAAATTTTAAGTGTTTATTTGTTCAACTATATTCATTACTTATTCTAAGGTATTCAAAAAAGGAAAGTCATAAATTAGTAAAGGTATAATAACCTTTGAAAGCAACCTTTTCCGTTATTAAAATTATGCTCTTTGAAGAAAACTTGGAACAGTGCTGGTCACTATCCTGGGCACTTTACAAGTATTAGCACATTATTGCCTCATGACAACCCTATGAAGTAGGCACTATTCTCCCCATTTTACAGATGGGGAAACTGAGTCACAGGTTAAGAAACCTCCTGGCCAGATACAGTGGCTCACACCTGTAATCCCAACACTTTGGGAGGCCCAGGTAGGAGGATAGCTTGAGCCTAGGAGTTCAAGACCAGCCTGGGCAACATGGTAAGATCTCCATCTCTACAGAGAAATATGAAAATTAGCCAGGCATGGCGGTGGGTGCCTGTAGTCCCAGCTACTTGGGAGGCTGAAGTGGGAAGATTGCCTAAGCCCGGGAGGTGGAGGCTGCAGTGAGCCATGATTGCACCACTGCACTCCAGCCTGGGTGACAGAGTGAGGCCCTATCTCAATAACAGCAACAACAATAACAAAGAAACCTCCCAAGGTTGCACAGCAGCTAGTACCAGGTGAAGCCTAAACTCATCATGCCCAGGCCGGTGGCATAGACACCTCATAGCCATGCTCTGCTGGCTCAGAAAATAGAAGGAAAACGGATCAACAACAGTCGCATGGCTTTAGGATGACCTTTTAACCTTTTGGAGTATTTGCTTGCAAAGCTTTTAATGTATTTTTTAAATTAAAAGGCAACTGGGAGCCAGGCGCGGTGGCTCACACCTGTAATCCCAGCACTTTGGGAGGCCGAAGGGGGGCGGATTTTGAGGTCAGGAGATCGAGACCATCCTGGGTAACACTGTAAAACCCCATCTCTACTAAAAATACAAAAAAATTAAAAAAAAATAACCAGGCCTGGTGGCAGGCACCTGTAGTCCCAGCTACTGGGGGAGCTGAGGCAGGAGAATGGTGTGAACCTGGGAGGAGGAGGTTGCAGTGAGCCGAGATTGCGCCACTGCAGTCCAGCCTGGGAGACAGAGTGAGACTTCGTCTCAAAAA
>NW_012115021.1:1195216-1208061 GCF_000951035.1 Colobus angolensis palliatus
TCAGCCTCCCAAGTAGCTGGGACTACAGGCGCACACCACCATGCCCAGCTAATTTTTGTATTTTTAGTAGAGACAGGGTTTCACCATGTTGGCCAGACTGGTCTCAAACTCCTGACCTCAGGCAGTCCACCCGTCTCGGCCTTCCAAAGTGCTAGAATTATAGGCGTGAGCCACTGTGCCTGGCAATTCACCCATTTTAAAATGTATAATTCAACAGTTTTTAGTATATTCACAGAGTTGTGCAACCATCAACACAATCAATTTTAGAATGTTTTGTCACCCCAAAATGAAACCCTGTACCCATTAGCTGTCACTCCTCAATTCCCCCAGCCCCTGACAACCACTAGCCTACCTTGTCTCTATGGATTTGCCTGTTCCGGACATCTCATATACATGGAACCATATAATAGGTGGCTTTTGACAACTGGCTTCTGTCACCTAGCATCATATTTTCAAGGGTCAACCATGTTGTGGCATAAATCAGTACTTCATTCCCTTTCGTATTCACTTTTTTTTTTTTTTTGAGACAGAGTCTTGCTCCGTCACCCAGGCTGGAATGCAGTGGCGCAATCTTGGCTCACTGCAGCCTCAACCTCCCAGGCTCAAGTGATCCTCCCACCTCAGCCTCCCATGTTAGCTGGGACTATAGGCACATGCCACCACGCCTGGCTAATTTTTGCATTTTTTTGTTTTTGTTTTTGTAGAGACAGGGTTTTGCTGTGTTGCCAGGCTGATCTTGAACTCCTGGACTCAAGTGATCCACCCACTTTGCCCTCCCAAAGTGTTGAGATTATAGGCGTGAGCTACGGAGCCTGACTGTATTCAAATGTGAATTCATTATCTCCTCCACATCCCTTCCCCAACAAAAACTTCCTTCTCCACTTAGTTGATTTCTCCACTTAGTTGAAACTCCATTATCCAGCTTCCAAGCCAACTAACAAAATATTTCCATTGAATCCTCCATCTTTGCTCCCTATCCTCTTCCCAAATCCACTGCCTCATGATCCTCTTTGTCAGTATCAATGCTGTCATATTTCTTGCCTTTACCACCTCTGGCCTGTTCCTGGCCTCCCACCTGCAAGCTCTTCCTCTAGTCCTTTCTCCGCAGAGCTCACCAGTTACCTCCCTAAAAACAGCCTGCTTAGAAATCTGTGCTCCAGGCCAGGCACGGTGGCTCATACTGGTAATCTCAGCATTTGGGAGGCCGAGGTGTGTGAATCACTTGAGGCCAGGAGTTTGAGACCAACCTGGCCAACATGGTGAAACCCCGTCTCTACTAAAAATACAAAAATTAGCCAGGTGTGGTGGCGGGCGCCTGTAGTGCCAGCTACTCGGGAGGCGTGAACCCGGGAGGTGGAGCTTGCAGTGAGCCGAGATTGCGCCACTGCACTCCAGCCTGGGCGACAGAGCGAGGCTCCGTCTCAAAAAAAAAAAAAAAAAAAAAGACCATTGAATATGAGTTCTAAACTATGAAAACAAATGAGCTGTTTTGTCCAATTTCAGACGATGTCATCATTTCTAATGGAATCAGACACAGCTGACTTTACATTCCCAGGCCTGCTCTCTCCTGCTAAAGGACATTGATTGGGCATGACATTTAGCCTCTCTGAACTTGAGTTCCCTCCCTTGTACAATGTTAATACTAACATATAACTGACACTGTTGTGAGAATTTAAAAGCAGATCAGAGTATCGCAGCCCCCTCCTCCATAAATGGTAGCGATTATTATCTTAAGATCATCCTTTTTGCCCGGAGAGACTTTCAAAAGACCCATAACACTATTTTATGGCAGGTCAAACCTTTTTATTCCTTTATTCAGGCACTGAGAAAAGGTCTAGTTCATATCTGATAGTTTGTGTGTGTGTTGTTTACAGTTATGAAAGACTGAGGCATACATAAAACTTTTCAGAAAATTTAATTATGGACACATGTCAAAGTTTTGTTTCAAGGTTCCCTCCTTTTTTTTTTCTTTTCTTTTCTTGAGACAGAGTCTCTATCGCCCTGGCTGGAGTGCAGTGGCGCAGTCTCAGCTCACTGCAACCTCTGCCTCCCGGGTTCAAGCGATTCTCTTGCCTCAGCCTCCCAAATAGCTGGGATTACAGGTGCCCACCACCATGCCTGGCTAGTTTTTTTATATTTTTAGTAGAGACAGGGATTCGCTGTATTGGCCAGGTTGGTCTTGAACCCCTGACCTCAGGGTACCCACCCGCCTTGGCCTCCCAAAGTGCTGAGGTTACAGGCATGAGCCACCGCACCCAGCCCCAAGATTCCCTCTTATTCCCTCTTGGTTGGGACATTTTCTGGGAAGTGAATGGTCAGATGATCATTGTCAGACTGGACACAAGGTGAAAGAATGTCTGGCTAAACATCACTAGATTTCTGACCTTAGGTCAGCTGAGAGGGGGGCGGGGGGTGGAGGGAGCAGTCTCCCTGACAAGGGCTTAATCTCATTAAAGAGTATCAGAGAATTGCTTTAGCATTTTTATCAGGAATTCTAATTTCTTCCCAGAAGAAGGTTATGAAATGCATTCAAATTTAGGAAAAAAGAAAAAGGTGATTTAAGAGTCCTCCAGGGAAAATAGTACCCCCTCTTCAAGGTTCTCAATTTCCATCATTAGAGCACTAAAGAGGAGTTACTAGCTCCAAAAAATTACAGTGATAATAGGTGGAAATCATCATTTATCTTAGTATCACCACACACTTTAAAAAATGTCTGGAAGAATATTCCTTCAAGAGTTAACAGTGATTATCAATGATCTCTGCGGCAATTGGTAATTGTGAGATGATGGAAGATTTTCACCTTATACACTGTATCTTTAATGTTTTATTTTATTTTATTTTATTTTGTTTTTGGGACAGGGTCTTGTTCTGTCACTCAAGCTGGAGGACAGTGACGTGATCATGGTTCACTGCAGCCTCGACCTCCTAGGCGCAAGCAATCCTCCCACCTCAGCCTCCCGAGTAGCTGGGACTGCAGGTGTGTGCCACCATGCTTGGCTGATTTTTTATTATTTTATTTTTGTAGAGATAGGATCTCACTATGTTGTCCTGGCTGGTCTTAAACTCCTAAGCTTAAGCAATCCTCCTGCCTCAGCCTACCAAACTGCTGGGATTGCAGGCATGAGCCACTGTGCCTGGCCTGTTTTATTTTTAAAAATACTGAGCAGAGATTACTTTTGTAATGATAATGATACGAATATATTTCGCAAAACATCAAGTCAGTTTTACTAGCTCAGGGCTGTGCGTCACTGGTAGCTCCCTTGAGCCCATTTTCATTGCCAAGGACCGAGCAGCTCATCAGATGGCAGAGCTTTTACCTTGGCTCTGAGGAGCTGAGGTATAACGGGGATTCTCACACCTGAGCTGCTGATCAAAACACAGGTTATTGGGTCCCAGCCCCAGAGATCCTGACCCCGGGTGGGGTCCCCAGCGTGCATCTCTGACAAGTTCCCACATGCTGCTGCCGCTGGGCTGGGAACCACACTTTGAGAGCTTCTGTGGTCCAGAAAAGAAAACTTCAGCTGGGGAATAGAATCCTTAACCCAGGGCTGGCAAGCAAAACAAAGAAGATGAACTTGACTGACTTCCCACTTTTGCCTCTGGCTGGTCTGTAATTATTTTTGAGAAGAGGAACTTGATTTGGCTGACTCTATTTAATAAGAAGTCATGCTAGAAAAGGGTTGTACCATGTCTTATTAAGTGACCGCCTGGTTCAGAGACTTCTCAATTAAGTCCCATGGCCTCTGGGGCTTGAGGATGCATCTGAGGTTGGCTGTCTGCTTTGAGGCCTTCACAGTCTAGGGGATGGCTGTGGCGTTTCACTGTCAACTCAGGCCACTGGTCTTGGTTTCTCTGAACCCCAAGGTGATGGGTGGTGGTTATTGTAATTCTGATTTCCTGTTTGGGAAGCAGTGTGGGATATTATTGGAGGAGTTAAAACACAGGGAATATCGTCCCCACCCAGCCCCATATAAGCCACCAATCACATATGTATTCATTCTCTTTTGGTGCTAAAATATACGTAACAACATCTCCCATTTTAACCGTGTATTAATGTACAGTTCAGTGGCATTAAATACATTCCCATTATTGTGCGACCATCACCACCATCCATCTCCAGAACCTCTGCATCTTCCCATACTGAAATGCTGTAATCATGATCACTCTTTTAAAATCTTTAACAGCTTTTATTGAGATATGATTTGCATATCATACAATTCACTTTTCTTTTTTTTTTGTATTTTTGAGACGGTCTTGCTCTGTTGCCAGGCTGGAGTGCAGTGGTGCAATCTCGGCTCACTGCAACCTCTGCCTTCCGGATTCAAGCGATTCTTCTGCTTCAGCCTCCCAAGTAGCTGGGACTACAGGCGCACACCACCATGCCCAGCTAATTTTTGTATTTTTAGTAGAGACAGGGTTTCACCATGTTGGCCAGACTGGTCTCAAACTCCTGACCTCAGGCAGTCCACCCGTCTCGGCCTTCCAAAGTGCTAGAATTATAGGCGTGAGCCACTGTGCCTGGCAATTCACCCATTTTAAAATGTATAATTCAACAGTTTTTAGTATATTCACAGAGTTGTGCAACCATCAACACAATCAATTTTAGAATGTTTTGTCACCCCAAAATGAAACCCTGTACCCATTAGCTGTCACTCCTCAATTCCCCCAGCCCCTGACAACCACTAGCCTACCTTGTCTCTATGGATTTGCCTGTTCCGGACATCTCATATACATGGAACCATATAATAGGTGGCTTTTGACAACTGGCTTCTGTCACCTAGCATCATATTTTCAAGGGTCAACCATGTTGTGGCATAAATCAGTACTTCATTCCCTTTCGTATTCACTTTTTTTTTTTTTTTGAGACAGAGTCTTGCTCCGTCACCCAGGCTGGAATGCAGTGGCGCAATCTTGGCTCACTGCAGCCTCAACCTCCCAGGCTCAAGTGATCCTCCCACCTCAGCCTCCCATGTTAGCTGGGACTATAGGCACATGCCACCACGCCTGGCTAATTTTTGCATTTTTTTGTTTTTGTTTTTGTAGAGACAGGGTTTTGCTGTGTTGCCAGGCTGATCTTGAACTCCTGGACTCAAGTGATCCACCCACTTTGCCCTCCCAAAGTGTTGAGATTATAGGCGTGAGCTACGGAGCCTGACTGTATTCAAATGTGAATTCATTATCTCCTCCACATCCCTTCCCCAACAAAAACTTCCTTCTCCACTTAGTTGATTTCTCCACTTAGTTGAAACTCCATTATCCAGCTTCCAAGCCAACTAACAAAATATTTCCATTGAATCCTCCATCTTTGCTCCCTATCCTCTTCCCAAATCCACTGCCTCATGATCCTCTTTGTCAGTATCAATGCTGTCATATTTCTTGCCTTTACCACCTCTGGCCTGTTCCTGGCCTCCCACCTGCAAGCTCTTCCTCTAGTCCTTTCTCCGCAGAGCTCACCAGTTACCTCCCTAAAAACAGCCTGCTTAGAAATCTGTGCTCCAGGCCAGGCACGGTGGCTCATACTGGTAATCTCAGCATTTGGGAGGCCGAGGTGTGTGGATCACTTGAGGCCAGGAGTTTGAGACCAACCTGGCCAACATGGTGAAACCCCGTCTCTACTAAAAAAATACAAAAAACTAGCCGGGCGAGATGGCGGGAGCCTGTAGTCCCAGCTACTCGGGAGGCTGAGGCAGGAGAATGGCGTAAACCCGGGAGGCGGAGCTTGCAGTGAGCCGAGATCGCGCCACTGCACTCCAGCCTGGGCGACAGAGCGAGACTCCGCCTCAAAAAAAAAAAAAAAAAAAAAAAAAAAAGAAAAAGAAAAAGAAAAAGGAAACCTGTGCTCCTACCCATTGCCTGCAGGGTCTTGTTTGATCTGGCCCTGGCATAGAAACCATTTAGAATCAGACATTTCACTACACTCCTGCCCCTTCCACAGGAGACCCCTTGAAAATGCCATCTGTTCCGCGGACTCTGCACATCCTCACTTGTTCTTCCCTCTGTCAGGAACGCAGGCCAATGTCTGTGCAGGCTGGAGGCTGAGCTCCAAAGGAACCCAGCCTGTGAAGGAGCCCCTCAGCTTAGCTTCTCCTGAAGGTTCAGGGACAAAAAGAAAAACTATGTTTGCAAGTCAATTCCTACTTTTAAATTTTCATTACCGATGAGATCAAAAGCCTCCCGTGGTAATTTATGAATTTTCATTTTTAAAAATTGGCCTGTTGCTACAGTTTATTCCTATGTTAAACACCATTGTTCTATTTAGTGTTAACATTTATTTATTTCTTTATTTAGACAGAGTCTTGCTCTGTTGCCCAGGCTAGAGTGCAGTGGCACAATCTCGGCTCACTGCAACCTCCACCTCCTGGATTTAAACGATTCTTCTGCCTCAGCCTCCTGAGCAGCTGGAATTACATGTGCACACCACCACACCCGGCTAATTTTTGTATTTTTAGTAGAGACAGGGTTTCACATGTTGGCCAGGTGGGTCGTGAACTACTGACCTCAAGTGATCTGCCTGGCTAGGCCTCCCAAAGTGCAGAGATTCCAGGCGTGAGCCACCATGCCTGGCTTAATGTTAACATTTATTACAATACATATTTCACACATATGATCTTAATGTCTGGCGCTTTGGGAACTTTTTTGATTATCATTTGATTTGTCTTTTAATTGTGAAAATGCAATTCCTTACACATGACCCCTTGTGATTTTGGTGGGGGAGGAAACCAGCAGGATGTGTAGAAAACAGCAGAAACCATGTTTTTTTGTTAATCTCCTAGGACTGTTCTCCCAATTTACTATTTTCTTTGACAAAGCAGTGCTGTGGAAAAGGATGGAAAAATGTTCTTGGCAAGTTCGCCTGTGCACCAGGGCTCTTTTTGCGCACTTTAGATACAAGCTCCTGTGACTGGTCAGCTTGGGAGTTGATTACTCAGGCATTCTTTGGATTTTTAAACGAGGACACCCTATTTTTGTAGCATTGTGGACATTCACGTCTCACCTTCTAGTTGCTTCCTTTGTGTTTTCCTTTGTTTACAAAGCGAGGCTTTCCCACAAACCTTGTAAAGAAGGTCATGGTTTAGCTGTTTCATAAGTGATCTATTTCTCTGATTTGATTTGTTTGTTCATCTCTATAGAGCAGGCGAACCCAGTCCTGTTAGATTTGTTGAAAAGGATTTACTGAAAAAGAAAAAGAGGGAAGGGAGTGGGTCATTCTAAGAGAGGCTAACAAGTCAGGTAAACATAATAGAGCAAGACATTTGTTATTAATATTTTTGTGACTTTTGATCTAGACATCAGTTACCTTTAACTCGGTGTA
The DNA here is from genome assembly GCF_000951035.1 of Colobus angolensis palliatus. Taxonomy (NCBI): domain Eukaryota; kingdom Metazoa; phylum Chordata; class Mammalia; order Primates; family Cercopithecidae; genus Colobus; species Colobus angolensis. The sequence continues at coordinate 1,202,529 of NW_012115021.1, forward strand.
CACAAAGCAAAGGAGGAACGGAAAAGTCTGCCTCAAAACCATCAGGCCCAGCGAGGTGGCTCACACCTGTAATCCCAGCACTTTGGGAGGCTGAGGCAAGCGGATCACTTCACCTAGGGGTTCAAGACCAGCCTGGTCAACATGGCAAAACCCCATCTCTATTAAAAATACAAAAATTAGCTGGGCATGGTGGTGCACACCTGAGGTACATGAATCTCTTGAGCTTGAGCTCAGGAGGCAGAGGTTACAGTGAGCGGAGATCGCATCATTTCATTCCAGCTTGGGTGACAGAGTGAGACTCTGTCTAAAAAAAGAAAAAAGCCATCAGCATAGAGCCATGACTGCCTGCTTAAAGTGAACAGACACTTCTCAAAAGAAGCACTATTCACAATAGCAAAGACTTGGAACCAACCCACATGTCCATCAATGATAGACTGGATAAAGAAAATGCGGCACATATATACCATGGAATACTATGCATCCATAAAAAAGGATGAGTTCATGTCCTTTGCAGGGACATGGATGAAGCTGGAAAACATCATTCTCAGCAAACTAACACAGAAACAGAAAACCAAACATTGCATGTTCTCACTCATAAGTGGGAGCTGAACAATGAGAACACATGGACACAGGGAGGGGAACATCACACACCAGGGCCTGTTGGGTGGTGGGGGGCTAGGGGAGGGATAGCATTAGGAGAAATACCTAATGTAGATGACAGGTTGATGGGTGCAGCAAATCACCATGGCACGTGTATACCTATGTAACAAACCTGCACATTCTGCACATATATCCCAGAATTTAAAGTATAATAAAAAAGAAAGAAAAAAAGTAGCGTTTGCCAGAGTTCTCCAAGTAAAGTTACTATTTCCCCCATTTTAAATATTAAGACATATTTATTTCAGGGAAAATACTTTGAGGCTATGCAAATATCCTGTTTCTCCTTAAAGTTTCACCCACTCATTTGTGAATGGTAGTTGGATCATGCCTATATTAGCAGTTACTGTGATGTTCTAATGATGCTTTTCCCTTTCTCTCATTTCTCTTACACTTTAATTGGAATTCCTCTGTAAGGAAGGCTTGTCCCTTCTCCTTGATATTTTCCCCTAGTCAGTTATTTAGTTGTATTTCTATAGACTCAAAGATACTAATTTTCTTCAAATACAATTATTAATTATTTTGTCGCTTGAATTGCTCCAGCTTTGGCCTTTGGGAACCCTTTGGGGTTGGCTCCTGTGCCCTTCTGCTGTGCCCTGTCACCTTTGTTCAGCACATCTTTACTTTCTGGCACTGTGAGATTTTTACATTTCTCCATAAAGCTCATTAGAAGCACTATACAATGACTGTCTTTTGTACAGCACTCAGCATGTAATTTATATTAATATAAAGATGATATTAAAGGTTATCAAATTATTGTTCATTATATGAAAATTACAGATGTTAAGTCCCAGTACTCAGAGATAGGAAGTATGAAAGGCAGAAGCTCACCCACCTTCAATTTTTTATTTTTATTTTTTTTGAGATAGGGTCTTGTTCTGTCACCCAGGCTGGAATGCAGTAGTGTAGTCACGGCTCACTGCAGCATCAACCTCCTGGGCTCAAGTGATCCTCCCATTTCAACCTTCTGAGTAGCTGGGACTACAGGTGTGCACCACCTCATCCGACTAATTTTTGTATTTTTTGTAGAGACAGGATCTCACTATGCTGTCCAGGCTGGCCTGAAACTCCTGGGCTCAAGCGATCTACCCACCTTGGCCTCCCAAAGTGCTGAGATTACAGGCATGAGCCACCATGCCCGGCCACACCTTCAGTTTTTATCCAAAAATTTGTTACTACTACTCAGCAACATAGCAGTGCCTTTTAAGTCATATGATATCATTTTAAGTGTAACAGCTCCGATACTTTCTATTCCAAAATGCATAATCTCCTCTGGTGGAAATGGGAGTTCAGTGGGACAAAGATGTGGTATTAAATAAAATCTTACTTCTCTAGAAATATTCATGAGATGAATTTACATCATTTGAAATATTGCATTAACCATTGCGTTAAAAGATATTCTTGTAAGAGGGAGGCAGGATGAGAAATTATGCATCTATTCATGTCCGCAGCTGGATCTGAATCTTGATATTAACTTCCCTTGTGCTGGTCAGCAAAAGTTTCTCCAAGGAAAAATGAAAGGACAATAGGAACAATTCAGAAGAACTAAACAATACGTGAAAAAATGGAATGTTCATTTTCATAAGTCAGAGAAACTTAAAATGAGAAATAAACTATAGTGTTTTGGATAGAATCACCACAACTTTGTTGAGTTAAGGCATTAAAATTAGGGCACATGGCCGGGTGCGATGGCTCAAGTCTGTAATCCCAGCACTTTGGGAGGCCAAGGCAGGTGGATCACCTGAGGTCAGGAGTTCGAGACCAGCCTGGCCAGCAAAGGTGAAACCCCATCTCTACTAAAAATACAAAATTAGCCGGGCGTGATAGCACATGCCTGTAATCCCAGATACTCGGGAGGCTGAGGCAGGAGAATTGCTTAAACCCAGGAGGTGGAGGTTGCAGTGAGCCAAGATCCCGCCATTGCACTCCAGCCTGGGCAACAAGAGTGAAAGTCCATCTCAAAAACAAACAAACAAAAAAATAAAATTAGGGTACAGTTCAGGGATTTCCTAAAATGTTGTGTTGCCATCAGTCTTTCTTTTGTGGTAACGCAAATTTGACCACGCAGGAAGCAGATCAAGGAGGAGCGACACTGCATTCCTGTTAGGAAAAGGTATGCCTTGAAACAGACCAGAGAATAAACAAGACTCAAAACTTTAAGCGAGTCAGGCGCAGTGGTTCAGCCTGTAATCCCAGCACTTTGGGAGGCTGAGGCGGGGGAGGATCAGTTGAGCCCAGGAATTCAAGACCAGCTTGGGCAACATAGTGAGACCTCATCTCTACAAAAACTACAAAAATTAGCTGGATGAGATGGCACATGCCTGTAGTCCCAGCTATTTGGGAGGCTGAGGTGGGAGGATCACTTGAGCCCAGGAGGTTGAGGCTGCAGTGAGCCATGATCACGCCACTACCCTCCAGCCTGGGTGACAGTGAGACCCTGTCTCAGAAAAAAAAAAAAAAAAAAAAGAGAGAGAGAGGGACAACAAAACAAAACAAACCTCCCAAATTTCAAGTGATCTGTCTTCACCTGTGTGAAGTTGGAAATAAAATTCAATGAGAAGACTGTCTTATCCACATAGGACAGAGAGATCAAGCAGGACGTAAGACAAACTGCTGATTTTTTCTTTTTCTTTGAGCCAACAGAATTCAGCACCCCATCTGCTGGCTTAGGTGTAGTGGCCTCTGTGATGCCTGGGTAAGTTTAGCTATGGGAAGGTATCATTAACAATGTTCAAAGACTTTTGACTCATCACTGTGAGAATGCACTGGGCAGCCAGCCAAGAACCACTACAGGGCCAGCACAACTGTTTCCATGTCGAAATGTACCCCATCACTTTCAGGGGGCTGAGGTTCTTTGAGAGAGGGTTAGGATGACCCACTGATACTGGCCTTAGCAAAGAGAACCACCTCTGGAATTGAGCAGACCCCCATACTAGTTCTTCCGCCGTTGGGGAAAAAAAAAGTCCCAGTAGCAGAGGGTTTATCCAGACTCGGTGAGTTTCAGTGTTTGTCAACTCTAAGATGGTATCAGAAGGCCTGATTGCCCTGATTATAACAAGACATGTAATGAGTGAGGCACCAGGGTGCCTGGAGCAGGAATATTTGAGTATTCATCATCCCTCCTTCAACATTTAACAATCTTTTTTTTTTTTTTTTTTTTTTTTTGAGACGGAGTTTCGCTCTGTGTCCAGGCTGGAGTGTAGTGGTGCCATCTAGGCTCACTGCAACCTCCACCTCCCAGGTTCAAACGACTTCTTGTGCCTCAGCCTCCAAAGGAGTTGGGACTAAGGCGTGTGCCACCACACCTGGCTAATTTTTGTATTTTTCATAGAGAGAGGGGCTCACCATGTTGGTCAGCTTGGTCTCGAACTTCTGACCTCAGGTGATCCGCCTGACTCGGCCTCTCAAAGAGCTGGGATTACAGGCGTGAGCCACTTCACATTCTTTTCTTGAGATGGAGTCTCGCTCTGTCGCCCAGGCTGGAGTGCAGTGGGGCGATCTCGGCTCACTGCAAGCTCCACCTCCCGGGTTCACGCCATTCTCCTGCCTCAGCCTCCCGAGTAGCTGGGACTACAGGCGCCCGCCACCTCACCTGGCTGGTTTTTTGTATTTTTTTTAGTAGAGACGGGGTTTCACTGTGTTAGCCAGGATGGTCTCGATCTCCTGACCTCGTGATCCACCCGTCTCGGCCTCCCAAAGTGCTGGGATTACAGGCTTGAGCCACCGCGCCCGGCCGGACTTCACATTCTTAATCTCCGTGTTCTCTGATCCCTTCTTTAGGAGTCTGATGTTGACGACGCTAGGACTTCAACTGCAGCCTCTGTGTGGATGGGCCTCTTGTCCCTTGATTAGCCTCCTATTTCGATCGGTTTGGCACACATGAACGGTGTTTAGAAAGATGATGCTACTGATTTCTTGTTTGTAAGACCCTTTGAGGTTTTTTGAAAAACTCGTGAAACAGTTATAAGAACAATTTTCTACAGAAATCCCAGGATGGTAACCAATTTACAAGAGTTGCCCCACTAACATAGGTGAGGTATGGAGATAGCCCCCCTCTTGGGTAGGGGGTCGGCTTTCATTTGTTCCTTTTGAGTCCACTAGCCCTCAGCCTCCTCCGTTTCCAGGGCCACTGATCTAATTTCTCTATTGTCTTACTTGCTCTTTGCCTAAATGTCTCCCATGTAGTTCACTATCACTTCCTACCACCAGATGGTGGAAAGGGAAAAGGAAATAACGGGCCGGTAGAGGAATGTGGTGGCAGGCAGAGTATCTATGGCGAAAGGTGTGGTGGTGAATGGACCCAAAACGGAGCTTCTGAATTGCCCACGAATGCCCACGGATTCCCTGTTTCCATTTTAGCGCCCACTCAAGGGTCGGCCGTCCAGGTCTGGGAGTCAGTAAGGCACAATGATGCCTGCTGGCGAGGGAGCCAGACCTCATCTCAGCGGATTCCTGGGAACATCAGACCTCGGGAACATTCCTGAACACCCGAACCCCACCTGGCTCAGGCACTGGGGCGGGGCTTAGGCGGGTCCCTGCGAGGCGATGCGTCCCCTCGGCCCCGCAGCGTCCTTCGCTCGTTTTTCCCCACGTCGGTGCCACCGCCTCCTCTGTGCGGAACTCGCACCTGGCCTGCCTGCGTTCCCACGCCCCACCGAAGGGACGCCGCGTTTCTCTCCCTTCCAAGGGACCCTTTTCCTTCCCCCCACAACACCCCCCCGCCGGGAAGTCTCATTCCAGATTGCCTCGATGCCCCAGGGTCACCTGCTATCACCCTGCCCCTGCACTCCCACGCCCCTCCCCCGCGGAGCCCCTCTCCTCCGGTCTCGAGGAGTCTCGCGGCACTTCCCGGGGCGTCAGCCCAGCCGCCGCGGGT
>NW_012115021.1:1208851-1229641 GCF_000951035.1 Colobus angolensis palliatus
CGCCGACGGGAACCCGCGGGGGCCTGAGCAGACGATCACGGGGGCTGGCCCCGGACGGCTCGGGCTGAGGGATGCAGGGGGTGTGGTTGGCTTTTCGGGTGGGCGGGGAGAGTTTTGTCTTGGCCATTTTTGCACCCGAGCGCGCCCTCCTCTGCGCTGCGGACACGGGCACCCGGACTTGGTGGGCTCCGGCCCTGCGCGGGGCTGCTGGTGCCTTTCTGGTCCTGCCTCGGGGAAAGCTAGAACCTCGGGGTCTTGGAGGGGGCTGGGTTGCCTTTGCTGGGGGCTGACAGGGGTTGGGGGGTGGGGCGGGAAACGCCCCAGTGCCTGGCCTGGCTCGCAGTCCCGGGGTCCAGAGCACCTTGACGCTCCTCTTTTTGCGCCCCCTTCCTCCGGGCCCCGACCCTTTCGTTGCTGCCTTCCTCCAGCCTGGCGAGCTGTCTGCTCCTTGATGCTAAAAGGCCACTTCCCATATCGTCCTTTAAGTCTTCAGGGTCTGGGACCTGGAAATGGTGATCTGGTCTTTGATTTACTGAGTAAACATCAGTTCGAAGTAGCCAACTAACCTTTTGACCCCCTGGGTCCCATTTGATATAGACCCCGGGGCATTGGAACCACCTTGCTGCCCAGAGAAGCTGCCACTTTATTGGCAAGGGAGTTATGATTACTTGGGCTATTAAATGTTTGGTCTACCCAGGTAATGTTCTTGCTGACAGCCAGCCTCTGTTTTTCGGCCTCTGGCAGATTATTTTTGGATGTTCCTAGGCCAGGCATAGGAAGGCTGCAGATAATAATAAATCATAATAAAGTGAGACCTTTCTGTGTTCAGGTGATAGGATTCCAGTACACTAGTCAGGATGTTCAGAAAGCCTGAAGGATTGGAAAAGAGAAGGTTTAAACCAGTCCGTTGTTGACAGGCAAAGTTAAAATCCCATTTGTGGTCATTTGCCAAAAAAGGTTTTCCTTTTCTAAAGCAGTGGTGATCTATTGTCCTCTTGGTTTAAATGTCACTTTTTTCACAGTGCCCGTCTCTCCCACCTCCAGTCTAAATTGGTTCCTGTTCCATTTTCTCATACAGCACCTTTTTTCCGTAGCAATATTCCATATTTGTGCGTAACAGTTATCTCCTCTACGGTAAGCTCTGTGACCATAGGGACAGCACAGTGTTGCATAGTTTGCTCAGCACTTTTGGTGTCTGGCACAGAGCCGGACCTGAATATTTGCTGAATGAATGAATGAGGGGCATGAAATCCTCCTACGCTGCTGGGGACAGAACACTTAACTCACTCTTGTTTTGCTCTGGCCCATAAGATGATTTAGTTCATGGGCAGAAGTATATACTTTAAACCTTACAGGCCAGTTTAGTAATGGATTAATTTCTTCCGAGGTAACCAACAATTCTATTTTGATCACCTTTCATTTTGGGTGGGTCACCGAGAGGGTTATGCACAAAAAGAAGTTAGATCCAAATGTCTTCTCCCATGGCCAGACTGTACTTTCTGTATCTCAATGAGAAAGGGGACTGAGTCTCATTTAAGAAGAATCAGACCTATTTTTCAGATTTGAACTGTTTTCATTCTTCAGAACTTCCTACGAAAAATAGAGTGCTCCTGTAGCTTTTAGTCCTTTTAATCTTTGCTGTAACCATTATTGCAGGGGGAGGGGGCACCGATTTTCATTTATTTCAGGAGTTAATACTTAGAGGTGATAATATCAAAACAAATGTAATTTAATTCATGTTTATAATGGGATTTAAGGTGCTTGTAGTAGTTTGTGGCTAAACATCACCGGCTCTTTTGAAAGCATCTCCAGCAGTATATTTGTAATGAAGTGCAGTTATTTAACCATTCATTCTGTATGTCTTCCAATGGAGTGATCTAATGGGCTGAGGTTGTGTGTATGCACCCAGAGGCACATCTCTTCCCCCCAAGTCTCTGGTTTTCAGATTTATTCAGTTTATCAATTTGATGCAATTTTGTTCTTTTTTAAGAGGGAGGGTCTCACTGTGTTGCCCAGGGTGGATTCGAACTCCTGGACTCAAGATCTTCCCAAGTAGCTGAGACTCACATCACTGTGCCTGATTCTGATATACTTATATTCTTACCTGGCCTAATAATGAGTTTTCTGTTGATGGATAACGTAGTAAAACTGTATCTTATAGTTTGTTTTCTGAAAAATAAAAGAACCAAATCCCTAACCCTGAAGTGAAGCTGGTTAGTTGCAACATGGCCTCTTATAAAAGCCCATGAGAATGTGCCCTCTGAACTTGCTAGGAGATGCATGCCTACAGTGCCAGACACAGAGAAAGCCTCTTATAATTACAATTACACAAATATTATGGTGACCCAAATCTGTGAGTAGTGAAGGGTTTGCAAGCCCAGCAAATGATTTCTGTTTAATTCCAGAGTAACAACAAAGTTTGGATAGCCTTTGGCAATGTATTTATTGTATTGGCGGTAGACTGCTGTATGCTAAACTAAAGCTAAAATGAACATAATGTGTTAGTCTCTACAAATGTCTTGAGTTAGAAATGGAAGAAAAGGCTCCCACCTTAATTGTACATAACCTTTACCCACTTCTGTCCATCTTGGCATGAGCAAAAGCTTGCTGTGGCCCTGGTTGCACAGACCTTGGTGGTTTCTTCTCTTACTACTTCAGTTCTTTTGGTGTTACTGACATTCTCTCATCAACTCTTGAGTTTGTAGTTGTTTTCAATGTATTTTGCATACAGTAGTAGTTGTTCATCCATCCATCCATCCATCCATCCATCCAGTGTTTATTGATCTGTTTTGCATACGCACTGTGCTAAGAACAGGTGCAGAACAGAGACGTGACACTTTGGGCTTCTCAGTCTAATGGAGGCTGACTTAAATGCAATTCTCATGGCAATATGTAGCCAAAAGCCATAGTAGAGCACGTGAAAGATGAGTGAAGAAGGCCAATCTGACTTAGCCTGGAGAATGCTAAGGACAGTGTCTTAGAGGAGATCATGTTTGAGCAGAAATCTGGTTGACTATGAATCATCGCTGCCCTCCAGCCACACCTGGTTCTTGTGGCAGAGACTGAGAACGAACACCGTGGGAACTGCAGGGCATCTCAGTAAGACGGTACAGGGAAGGATGACTTAGAGGACTTGCACCTGTGTCAGGTGGCTTGTGGGCGTGTTTAAGGAAGCTGGGCATTACTTTGGATTGGATGCTACCGGGGGAATTTGTGACTGGGTATTTTAACAAATGTTCTCTAGAAGCAGGGAACATTGGAGGCAGGCCACATCTATGGTTGGTAAAGCAGCAGCAGTCATTTGCATTAGCCAGGATTGGGGGATGTTTGGTCATGTCTGTGGTTTGAACAAGGTGCATGTTTTGTCCGTGTTCAGACATGATTAATGTGTGGTCTTGTTTTCATCTTATTCCATCCTGCTCACAGAGTGGCCTTGTCTGATGTTGGTTTTCTAGGGAATTGTTTCTGTTCAACAGGACACCCTGGCCCAGCTGCGAGTGCCCGGCCAGCTCCCAGCCAGAACTGCTCTTTCTCCGAGTTAACTATGTGATGGGGAGGGGCAGGGAATAGGAGGCAGTGGGGGAGGAAAATGGCTTTCTAGGTATATCCGTCGCTACTTCATATCAACCAGGTCTAGCCTGGACTGTTGTTCAATGTTAAGCACGATGGACATCTGAAATGCTATACTAAGGGAATGGAGAGTGACAGAGCAAGAGCAAGCTGCTGAGAACCAAGAAGTCAGTGCTAATGGGAAAGATGCAGAACAGGAAAATACCCCAAATCCTTAGTGTTAGAGAAGGAGAGCCTCTCATGCAGCGCTTCTCAGAGGGTGGCCCCCAGGCCGGTAGCACAGCCTCCCCTACAGCCCATTAGAGATACAGATTCTCTGGCTTCATTCCAGCAGACCTCCTGAATCAGGAATGCTGGGGGCGGGGCCCAGCAATCTGTATTTTCATGAGCCCTCCAGGTGCTTCTGATCATGGTCCAGTGTAGAACCCCTCCTTGCCTTACAGTTGAGAAAGCTGACGTCCGGAGCTTGTGGTTCACTAGGGTACACAAGACACATTGTTCATAAGACGAAGTACTGTTGTAAGTGACACATTACCTTAGAGAAGGAGAAAGACATACTCCTACTTCAAAACAAACTTCTTGTGTTAAGACAGTACAGTGTGGATTCTTCCATGAATCCAGTCCAACCCAGACCACCAACACCTAGGCATTAGTGACACTAGCCAGCTGATCTCAGTGTTAGTCTCTGGGACTTTTACCAGAGTATCACACAGGCACTTTCCAGAATCCTTTACCCTCCATCCTCTTTAAAGGGGACTTTAAGAGACACTGTTTGCATTATTCCAGTGTGTAATATTTGTTCATGATTTTCGATACCTGGTACCTGTATTCGTTTCTGATTGCTGCTGTAACTACCACAAACTTAGTACCTGGAGACATCACAAGTTTATCATCCGTCACTGGGCGACAATTACGAAGTCAGCAGAGCTGCATTCCTTCTGGAGGCTGTAGAAGGGAATCCCTTTCCTCGCCTTTTCCAGCTTCCAGAATTGGCACTCCTTGGCTTGTGGCCTCTTCCTGTCTCCAAAGCCAGCAATGGCTGGGCAGCTCTCTCTCCCATCACATCATTGTTACTGACTCTTCTGCCCCTCTCTTCCACGTGTATGGACTCCTGTGATAACATTGGGTCCACCTGGATATTCCAGGCTCATCGCCTCATCTCCGGGTCAGCTGATCAGTAAATTTAACTCACCTTTGCCTTGTAACCCAACATTCACACATCCTGTGCTTTAGGATGTGGGCATCTGGGGGCGGGGAGGGAAAGTTATTCTGACCACTACACTGCCCTGTGGTGGACCTGACTTTTCCTGGTTTCTCTTGGATAACCAACCGTGTGTTCATAGTCAACTGCCCTGTCCCTCCTTGGGAAGTTTCCATCTTTGGTTCTATTTAGATTTTTACAGTTTATTAATAAAGCCATCTTAAAGTTACATCTTGCATTCACCTTTCTCTCCTCTTCACTGCTGTTTTTTGAGACAGCTTGTCCCGCTCTTCCCCTTTCCTCACATAGCCTGCCCCACACCTACCAGGACTCTGGCACTGCCTTGATTGTGTTCTAGAAACTGATCATGCTGAGGTTTTCCTGAATGATCCTTCTCCAATCACGAAGTACATGGTCTCAGGCCTCACCATGTTTGACTTCAGTGAAGCTTGAGACTGAAGACTGGAACTCTTTGTTTTCTAGAACACCCTATTTTTTCCTGATTTCTCCTACACTCCTCCCTCCTTTTCTTCCACCCCTGTCCACCTGTGGAATGCTGTCATCCCTGGTCCCCTTATGTTTAGTGTGTCCTTGAGTGATTGCAGCCACTTTGCCAATTCAGGTGGCACCTATTGACGATGCCCACATCTGTCCCCAGTCTTGGTCTCTGTTCTGAGCTCAGGACCCACCCACTATAAGCACCACAAGGGCAGGAACCTCATCAGTTTACTGATCGTGTTCCCGTGCCTGGCACACGGTAAGCCTAAGATTAACATTGGTTGAGCTGATTATCATTGGTAGCCTCGCCTAGCTAACTTCACCCAGGTGTGTCTTAGACGCCTCAGACTGAGCATGTTGCAAACTAAGCTCAGCATTTCTCCTTGCTAATACCTGCCCTGCCTCTTTTACTTCCCATTTCATTGAGGGTATCACCATTTTTCCTGTCACTTCCATAGGGACGCTGCTGTTGTTCCTTCCCCTTTCCCTGCCCCTTCTGATCTACAGTCAAGCCCCAAATGACTCTGGAACTGACCCCATGTGTCTACCCTTCTGCAAATGCTTTAGATCCTGAATGCCTTAGTGAAGCCTTCGTGAAGCTCAGCAGGCACCTGATGCTTTCGCTCGTTCTAAGCTCATTCAGATCTCTGAGACTTTGCCCACGTAGTTCCCTTCGTGGGGAACAGATATCACTCTCTTCTCTGCCTTGTAGACTCCCTGTATCAGTTTCCTATTGCTGCAGTAACAAATCACTGCCAACCTAGTGGCTTGAAACAGCACAAGTGTGTCATCTTATAGGTCTGGAGGTCGGAAGTTCAAAATGGATTTTACCGGGTCGATATCAAGGTGTCAGCAGGGTTGCGTTCTTTCTGGAGGAATTCATTTCCCTGCCTTGCCCGGCTTCTAGAGGCTGCCTGCAGTGCCTGTACTTCCTTCACTCGTGACCCCAGCCCTCCAACCTCTGCTGCTGTCCTCGCATCTCCTGTCTTTCACTGAGACCACCTGCCTGCCTTTTATGAGGACCATTGTGTGACACTGGGCCCACCTGGATAATCCAGGATCCCCCCCCCCCCGCCCATTCTCAAGATGCCTAGTGAATCACACCTGCAAAGTTCCTGTTGCCATGGAAGGGGACATAGTCACAGGTTCTGGGGATTAGGATGTGGCCATCTTTGGGAAGTCATTGTTCAGTCTCCCACACCCCTTGTGCATCTGTGGGAGCCTGCTGCAAAGGTGTGCTGTACCATACTTTGTTTAAAAATTTTTTATTTTTAATTTTTGTGGGTCCATAGCAGGTGTATATATTTGTGGGGTACATGAGATGTTTTGATACAGGCATGCAATGCAAAGTAATACAACATTTCTTCTTGTATTAAGTCTCCATCTCCAACTGGATCTGCTCAACTCCATTGCCCTGGCACATTGCCTGGCATACAGTAAGTGCCATATGTTAATGAATGAATATGTAACCCTTTCACCCAAGTACAGTTACAACTTGCAATTCGCCACAACTATGGACCACCAGAAGTGCGTGTGCAGTTCTTAAGTCCCCTGGGCAGAGCATGTTGACAAGGTCTGTTTGCTGACAGTTCCTGGTGGCCCACGCTGTAATGGGTGAGAAGGGTGATGCCGCATGTATTACATGGCTTCAACAAAGATCTGCACGTTTTAACACAGAAAATTCTCTCTGGCAGTGGTTCTTAACTTGGGGCAATTCTCCCCACCAGGGGGACACAGCACTATCTGGAGACACTTTTGGTTGTCACAGCTGGTGGCGGGGGGCAGGGGAGTCGGGAGTCATTCTACTGGCATCTACTAGGTGGAGGTCAGGGGCGCTGCTAAACATCCTAGAATGCACAGGCCAGCCGCACCCCCCACTACCACAACACAGAGTTATCTGACCCCAAATGTCAGTCACGCTGAGGTTAAGGAAGCCTGCGCTGGGGGAACCCCAGGGGCTTATTAACACAGATGGCTGGAGTACCATTTCCTTACTTCATTGTCAGTCCTTCTGGAACATAAGGTTTTGTATGTAACCACAGTCTTCGTTTTATGCACGGACCTACAAGTCACTAGAGAACAGGACTCTTTGGGACTTTCACCATTTTGTTCATTGAATGGAGAGTGTCTTAACACAAGTGTTGCCTCTCTTCTGTTGATACCTGGGTTGTTAAGCTGGGGAGAGGCAAGGGCTTTGGGGCACGAAGTTGTTAAACTTGCTTCTGATAGTGTTTGGGCCCTGTAATGTTTTATTAGTATTGGGATGTGCTTTTATGTGGGGGGACAGGCGATGGGTTCTCTGCTGCTCACATATGGGTTCCTGGCATTGAAGTGCTGGAAGGAGCCTTGGCAGTCGTGGCCCATAACATCAGATGATGAGACTGAGCCTCAGAGAGGCAGAGTGACAATGGTCCCCTAGTGGCAGAACCCAGCTGCCTTCCACTATGGAAGAACCAGCCCCGCCCAATTTCTGTAGGGGCTCAGAAAATGTCAGGCTCTTGCTTCCCCTCATAAGGCTCTTGCTACAGTCTCTTTCCCTCGTAAGTTTTTTGTTTTTTTATTTTTTGAGACAGGGTCTCACTCTGTCGCTCAGGCTGGAGTGCAGTGGCGCAATCAAGGCTCACTGCAGCCTCGACCTCCTAGGCTCAAGCAATCCTCCCACCTCAGCCACCCAAGTAGCTGGGACTACATGTGTGTGCCACTATGCCCAGCTAATTTTTGTATTTTTTGTAGGGATGGGGCTTTGCCATGTTGCCTAGGCTGGTCTCGAACTCCTGGGCTCAAGTGATCCACCTGCCTTGGCCTCTCAAAGCATTGGGATTAGGCGGAGCCATCACACCAAGGTGTAAGGTTTTTTTAAACAGATTTATTGATATATAATTTGCATACCATACAATTTATCCATTTAAGGTGTGCAATTCAATGGGTTTTGGTACATTATTAATTTTATGCTAAAACATGTAACAATTTGCAATTTTCAGCACTTTTAAGTGTACAGTTCAGTTATACTGGGTGTGTTCACAATGCTTTGCAACCATCACCACTATCTAGTTCCAAAACTTTTTTTTAAATCACCCCTCCCTAGTAAGTTTCTAACTTGAAGGTCAGAATCCATGTCCCCTGGGGGTTCCTGGACCAGCCAGCCAATTTGGAGAACACTTGGAAGCCCAAGGATCCCAGTTGAAATTCCAAAGGAAGATAGGAAAAGGGAAAGCGTGGCTTTTTTTTTTTTTTTTTTAAATGTTTTTGGTTGATATTTCCTTTGGGAGGCCCTTTATTCTCTCTCTCTCTCTCTCTCACACACACACACACACACACACACTTACACACACACACACAAACACACACACACACAAACACACACACACACAAATTAGCCAGGTATGGTGGCACATACCTGTAGTCCCAGCTACTCAGGAGGCTGGGGCAGGAGAATCACTTGAACCTGGGAGCAGGAGGCTACAGTGAGCCGACATTGCACCACTGCACTCCAGCCTGGGCCACGGAGTGAGACCCTGTCTCAAGAAGAAAAAAAAAGTCTACATCATGGGAGAAAACACTGCAGTGCCAAACAGATCCCTTGAATTCACACACACGGTTGATATCATTCCACGTTTCTTCACTTAAATTCCTTCAGCTGGCAAAGGTCCACCAGCAACCTGGTTAATCATGAGCACTTGGTTTTCAACTTGATCATTATCTTATGGATAAATATCTTGCAGGCAGTTCTATAGTTTTCATTAGGGGACACTTAAGGCAAAAGTTGGCTCATGGGTCTGAACTCTGTGGTCAACTGTCCTTATATTTAGCATACAAAGAAAAATACTAATAACAAAAATCCTGTGATATTTGTCCTAATGGAGCACTATCCAGTTGGCAAGAAAAGACCAGAAAAGGCCTTTGCTTATTTCCTTTCTTTGGCCACGGAAGTGGTGGGGGCACTGCCGGAGGCTGATCTGTCTCCAGGTGTGGGTGACAGAGTGGCATGATGAAGTGCAGTTCAGTTCATACTGTTATTTCTATCTTGGATTAAATACTATAAACATTTCAATGCTTATTAATGACTCATTTGGCATAACAAATTTAAGTCCTTGAGCACCCAAGTACAGCATGTATAGACAGTTTAAACAACCAGCTCCTTACACTTGAGCTTCTTACCAGCCAGTATGCAAACACCAGCCCTTGTGTTTTTGCCAGATTTTTCTGGACTGTTCTAGACTTGGAAGACTTGGGGCCATGCTCTAGGTCTGGTCCTCTGGGGCTGCACCAGTTTTATCCATCACATGCCACCTCCCTGTGTGAAAAGTCTTTAATTAGCTTAGTGTCCTGTCTAATTATTCCAGCTAGTTCTTAGGTTTGTGCCTGGAGCTAGATGGAGATGCTTGGCCCTCATTTTGGATGAAGGCTGGGAAAGACCATTCTTGCTCTGCTCCCCCCTCCTCTTAGCCAGCATCTTCATGGACCTCAATTTTCTTCACCAGGGTGTTCTGGGTGCTGTCTTCTGATGAGCATTTTACATGCTAGCTTCTCAAAGAAGTTCATTTGACATGAATGACTTCGTAAATGAGCTTTGCCTTTCTCCTGTTTTGATCATCAAAGCAAAAAAGGCAAAAACATCTCTTCACAACTTGACCGAAATGGGACAGTTTTAAACCACTTAGCCAGTGATTTCTAATTGCCCCTTTGTTCTCAACAAACTATTGGATGGCAAAGAGAGGTGTCAACTCGAATACAGTAGGTCAGTGAGCTCATCTGTGATCCATGAAGCTGGATGGGCAGAGCAAGCGTTTGTTAATTGATGCTGATTTTTTTTAAAGCTTAATTGCTGCTTTTGACTGTCAGAAAACAAATGCAAGTAATTGGCTTGTGGAGGGTGGATTGTGAAGGGAAAAGTGAGGTGGAAGATTTCACCAAGTGAAGAAAAAATTGGAAAGGGGGAAGCAGTTCACACTGTGTTCATCTGTTTTTTGGGGGGCATAATGACTACAGCTGCTTGCTTGAGACTTTTTTTTTTTTTTTTTTTGAGACGGAGTCTCGCTCTGTCGCCCAGGCTGGAGTGCAGTGGCCGGATCTCAGCTCACTGCAAGCTCCGCCTCCCGGGTTTAGCCATTCTCCTGCCTCAGCCTCCCGAGTAGCTGGGACTACAGGCGCCCGCCACCTCGCCCGGCTAGTTTTTTGTTTTTTTTTTTTTTAGTAGAGACGGGGTTTCACTGTGTTAGCCAGTATGGTCTCGATCTCCTGACCTCGTGATCCACCCGTCTCGGCCTCCCAAAGTGCTGGGATTACAGGCTTGAGCCACCGCGCCCGGCCGAGACATTTTTAAAGTTAGTTTTTGGAATAGGTTATATATCCTCAGGATTCGAAATTCAAAAGGTGAAAAAGTGTTTACAGGAAAAAGTCTCCCTCCCAACTCTGTCCTTCAGCTGTGCGGTGACCCTCCCCATAGGCTGCTGCTATTTTGTTTCTCAAGTTTTCTTCCAGGGAACTTTCATACATATACCAACACACAGGCATTTCTGTAATTTTCCCCTCCTTTACAGTCCTGATTAATTGATGATGGGCGAACTTCTATCTAGCTGGGGAGTTTTTCCCCCTGGAGATGTGCATTGGAGCGCTATGCCTAGTTCTTCCATCTGGTTTTGATGGAGGGATAGGTGGGCTTTGGAAAAGTTCTCCAGGAGACTGCTCTATTGTCCTGAGGCTCAGCTGATCTGGGTTATTAATTGACAGAAACTTTGTCCTGGATCTTAATCCATCTAGGTGTTTTTTTTGTTTTGTTTTTTGACAGAGTCTCACTCTGTTGCCCAGGCTGGAGTGCAGTGGTGTGATCTCTGCTCACTGCAACCTGTGTCTCCCGGGTTCAAGTGATTCTCCTGCCTTGGCCTCCCGAGTAGCTGGGATTATAGGCACCTGCCACCATGCCCAGCTAATTTTTTTGTATTTTTTAGTAGAGATGGGGTTTCACCATGTTGGCCAGACTGGTCTGGAACTCCTGCCTTAGGTGATCCACCTGCCTCAGCCCCCCAAAGTGCTAGGATTACAGGCGTGAGCTACCACACCTGGCCTTAACCCGTCTGGGTTTTGAACTCAGGAACAGTCTTCCCACTCTCATGTCGTGTGTATAGTAAGGACTTTCTTCAAATGATAGAAGCCAAGCAGGGCCCACTAACCTGAGCAAAAAGGATGCTTATTCTGGGGCCACAGGGACCTCTCGTGCAACCCAAGGATGCCTGCTGGAGGAGCCGAACCCCAAGAAACAGCAGCTGGAGATAGGCGTGGGCTGGCTGCCCAGCGTGCCCTCTGGCCACGCTTCCTCCCTGTCCCCTTTCTTCTGTGTGACTTGTTCATGGGGCACATGCCACAGTTCCAAATGCCTGTTAAGTGTCACTTGATTTGGTCCCAGTTCCACATTTTTGTTAGTGAGACTGAGCCCACTGGAGCCGATGTCTCCCCACAGCCCAACCCTCCGTATACACAGGTGGCTGCTCCGCGCCCACATCAGTGGTGGGTGGGAGGTGCTCAGTTCCAGTCTTGGCGTAAATGTTGAAGGAAGGCGCATGGAGGACCCAAATGAAGCCCTGCCCCATGGAGGAGGAGGTGCTACGGGCCGCCCTCGGGGCCAGGCGCTCTCAGTGAGGATGCTAGACCGCCTGCCAGTGTCGATGCTCATTTTCCCTGTCCTCCTCTTGACAAAGGGGTGACTGATGTGAGGCCATGTGGCCTCTCCTGTGCTCTAGCCATCCAGGATGTTCATTCCATCCTCACAGAGTCCCTTCCATGAGGCTCCCTGAGGAAGGGCCCTTGTCGAAGCTGAGAACAGTTGTGCTTCAGAGTAATGGGGCTACTTTCATCCTTTAAGCTCCTGAACTGTGTGACTAAGCTCCGTGTCACCTATTGAGTTGGCGGCCCTTAAAAAGTGTGTCTGTGCCTCTGGGGGTGATAGCATGCCGTGGGGGAAGGGTACAATTGTGACATCGTCTGACTCTTTTGGGGAACCTGTGGGTTTTTAAATGGAGGAAGAGATGTAGACATTGTAATAAAACAGCCACCGCCTGACGAGTTAACCCCTGAGGTAGAGATGCGCTCCAGAAAGTGACCAGGGGGCTCTTGCGCTAATGCCTATCTCCTCCCTCCTGCCTTCTCACTCTCTTTTTCTCCTTTCTCTCCCCCTACCTTTTCTCTCTCTGCTCTCTTCATCCCCTCACGCTTTCTCCCATCCCTCACTCCCCTTCACCCTCTCTCCCTCACTTTCTCTCATCCAGATCCATCTCCCTACCCTCTCTTTGGTCCCTCATCTCTCTCCCATTCCCCTGCACCCCCTCTCCCCTTCCACCCTCTTTTCCCCACCCCTTCTCCCCACACCTTCTCTTTCCCTCCCAGTCTCTCTCTCCTCACCCTCACTGTCCACCCGCAGCCTCCTGACCCTCCCCACTCCTGCTCTGCCTTCCTCTCAGCCCCTCTGTGTTTGGCCCCATTCCTCCCAGCCCGTTTCTCTTATTTTCTCTCCTCCTCACCCCTCCTCTTCTGGCCCCTGTGTCTTACCCTTCTCATTGCCCACATCCCTTCTCCACTGCCCCCTTCTCCACACTTCCTCTCCTGTTCTTACTAAGCCCTTCTTCCTTCCTTCCTACCCCTCCTCCCTCTCTTCTCTTACACCTCAACACCCCCACCCCCCCACTTCACCCCGCTCTCTCTCCCTCTGACTCTTCCTCCCCTCTCTCCCGTCCTCTCATCTGTCCCCAACCCCCCTTTTCTGTCTCTCTGCCCACTTCTTTCTCCCCCAACCCCAGCTCTCTCCCTGGAACCTCACTCTGGCCCCAGCGCCCACTCTCCTTTAACTCCTCTTCTCTCTTGCACTTCCTCCTCCTTCCCACATTCTCCCATTTCTTCTTCAAACCCAGTATTGCTGCGTGCCTCAGATTTTCAATCCCAGAGGGCAGGAAGAGCCAGGGACAGGGTTACTGGCCTTCTCCAGCCCACAGCCAGCCATGGGTCCCTACTCTAGAACAACCACGATTTTTATTTTAATGTACTTCTTTTAGAGTTGTGTATATATTATATATATATATATATTTTTTTTTTGAGATGGAATCTCACTCTGTTGCCCAGGTTGAAGTGCAATGGCATGATCTTGGCTCACTGCAACCTCCACCTCCCCAGCTCAATAGATTTTCCCGCCTCAGCCTCCCAAGAAGCTGGAATTATAGGCACGCACCACTATGCCCGGATAATTTTTGTATTTTTAGCAGGGACAGGGTTTCATTGTGTTATCCAGGTTGGTCTCGAACTCCTGGCCTCAAGTGATCCACCCACCTTAGACTCCCAAAGTGCTGGGATTACAGTGTGAGCCACTGTGCCTGGCACTATTTCTTTTTTCTTATGAACTCCTCTTATTATCATCTTACTATCATTCCGAAATATTTTGGTGTATTTCTTTTTAGGTTTTTTTTTTTTTGATAGAGTCTTGCTCTATCCCCTAGGCTGGAGTACAGTGGCATGATCTCGGCTCACTGCAACCTCCGCCTCCTGGGTTCAAACAATTCTCCTGCCTTAATCTCTCGAGTAGTTGGGATTACAGGTGCCCACCACCACATCCAGCTAATTTTTTGTATTTTTAGTAGAGACAGGGGCTCACCATGTTAACCAGCCTGGTCTCGAACCCCTGACCTCAGGTGATCCACCTGCCTCGGCCTCCCAAAGTGCTGGGATTACAGTTGTGAGCCACCATGCCCAGCCAGGGTTTTTACTATTAATATATACTTGTTGCTATATGTACATGTATTTTATATATACATATGTATATTTATGTGTATATATATGTCTTTGTTTTTTTCTCACTTCATAGTCATCTTTGAAGCCAGTGTTTTTAGTAGCTGAGTATTTGAGTTCATGCATCTTAATGTATGTAACTATTTCCCTGTCATTTGAGCATTTAGGTAGTTTCTATGATCTTGATATTATACAGATGAGGATGTGATGGACATATGTCCCCTTTCTATCCTGTAAGGAAATCACGTTGTAGACAGGGTGGCATTTTATATCCATTCTTTATCTCCATAGATTCCCATATGACTGGACTGGCCCCTGATGATGAGAAGGAAGAGGAGTTCAGTCCACGGGGAATGGCACATGGGCATTGGCAGGGTACTTGTCCTCTGTGTGTTTGCTTTTAGTTTTAGTTCTAGAAACTCTGCTCATATGGCTTATCATCCCTTTTATATGTACTGTGTGTGTGTGTGTGTGTGTGTGTGTGTGTGAGAGAGAGAGAGAGAGAAGAGAGATGGAGACAGATCAACTGATACTTCTTTTTTTTTTTGAGACAGAGTCTCACTCTGTCGCCCAGGCTGGAGTGCAGTGGAGCGATCTCAGCTCACTGCAAGCTCTGTCTCCCAGGTTCACGCCATTCTATTACCTCAGCCTCCCAAGTAGCTGGGACTACTTGGTGGCGCCTGCCACCATGCCCAGCTAATTTTTTGTATTTTTTTAAGTAGAGATGAGGTTTCACTATGTTAGCCAGGATGGTCTCGATCTCCTGACCTCGTGATCTGCCTGCCCCTGCCTCCCAAAGTGCTGGGATTACAGGTGTGAGCCACCGCGCCCAGCTCCAACTTGTACTTCTAAAAGCAGCTGCATGTGGGCTTTTATGTTCCACAGCACTGTCCCTATTTCACTGCACCATTGTGGGGCAATTAATCCTGGTCTCGAGTTCAGGTGCAAGATTAGAGGATACACAATGAAAGGTGAAATCCTTGGGGGCTTTCTCTCCCCCTTTTTGCTATTCTTTTTTTTCCTCTTTCTTTCTTTTTTTTTTTTTTTGAGATGAAGTTTCGCTCTTGTTGTCCAGGCTGGAGTGCAGTGGTGTGATCTTGGCTCACTGCAACCTCCACCTCCTGGATTCAAGTGATTCTCCTGCCATAGCCTCCCAAGTAGGTGGGATTACAGGCATGTGCCACCATGCCCAGCTAATTTTTGTATTTTCAGTAGAGGTGGGGTTTCACTATGTTGGCCAGGCTGGTCTCGAACTGCTGACCTCAGGTGATCCACCTGCCTCAGCCTCCCAAAGTGCTGGGATTACAGGTGTGAGCCACCGTGCCCGGTCACCATTCTTTTACCTGACTGGCATTTAAAGGAATTTTATTTCCCAGAACTGTAGGGAAAACTGTGTCCTGAAGGCCGTGAGCCATCCATGTGACTTCATGTTTGGCTGAGATAGGGGTCCAACTCCCTTGCTGGCAAGGGGAAGGTCATGACTATAATAATCCCCTTGTGGTTTCTAGCTTAGCTTTGTGTCATCATGCACTCCTCTGAAAAAATTGTGCTTTTAGCTTTAAAGGGCACCAAGTAAGGGTGGCTAGAACCCCCAGGAGCCAGGCTGGATGAACCATCTCAACGCCTTGGACTTTTTAATTCATCACTTTCAGTAATGGACAGGATTGTGGAAAGTATTCATTCTTCAGCCACCAAGTGTACATCAAATGTCAGCTCATGTACCTGGCAAAAAAATTAGTTGAATATTTATGATACCGTCTTGGGGCGAGTTTCAGTGAAGGTTCTAAAGTTCATGATAATAAATGTTAGAAAGCATTGGTAGCTAATATGTACCATATACTTTCTCCCTTTGGTATCTTTTCAAATTGTGAACATAACCTGACTTGAATTTGTGGGACAAACAAAACAGTTGACTCAATACTGCTGTATGTTGGAATTCAATTAAATTCTGTAAGTGTTTATTGAGTGCCTGTTAAGTGTAAGATCTGATAACCAGGGGAACTCCTCAAAGACAACTCGAGTTTCACTCAATTATTCATTTTTCTTAACTTTCATTTCCCTAATTGGGAGAAGATTGTGATGTGGTCATTTTATGAACCACCCAACAGAATAAGCAGTTAAACCAAAGGGTGTTTGAGAAAGTTCTGTTTATCCAGAAAGAAGGAAAGATATAAATTTTAGCAACACATCAAATTAGAAGACAGCTTTCTGAGATAGAAAAATGTCTAGTCAGTCTCTGAAACTCCCTCCTCACTGGTAGTTTGGAGAGGAACAAAACAGAATGGGGTTTCTCAGATGAGTGCTGAAGTTCCCCTTACAAGGAAAACATTTCCCAAGAATTCCTGCTTTGTCTTAAACCCACTACCACGAAGATCAGCACTAACAGGAGACACGGTGGTGTGCTTCGGCCATGAGGTTGTTGCTTGGTGATGTGACAGGCACATACTGCTTGCTCTGATGCAGTCTTTTGTGTTCACTTGGTTCTCCCATCTCTTTTCTCTCTTCAAACCACTGTGAGAATCCCTTCATACAGTTCTCTCTGAGGCCTTCTCATGTGGTGCTACACATTAAAATCAGTTCTGGAAGCTGATATGATAGTTGATGTCATGTCTGTCTGTGCCATCAAACATCATTATAAAATGTATAGTAGTGGGCTGGGCATGGTGGCTCATGCTTCTAATCCCAGCACTTTGGGAGGACAAGGCCAGAGGATCATTTGAGCCCAGGAGTTCGAGACCAGCCTGGGCAACATGGCGATACCCTGTCTCTATTTTAAAAATACAGAAAATTAGCCAGGCATGGTGGCACGTGCCTGTAGTCCTAGCCACCCAGGAGACTGAGGTGGGAGGATCACCTGAGCCCGATAGGTCGAGGCTGCAGTGAGCCATGATCGTGCCGCTGCACTCCAGCCTGGGCAACAGAGTGAGACCCCAGCTCAGAAAAAAAAAAAAAAGAAAGAAATGTGTAGTTGTGGACTCATCTTTTGATGTAAGAACTAAAACACTGTGCTCCAGCTCTGTCCCCTCCCTCCCCTTTCCCTAGAGGAAGCAACCACCCTAAGTCTTTTTAGAATCATCTTTCTTCTTTTTTAAGAAATAATTTTATCGTTTCCATATGTATCTCCTAAAAACAAACATACTGTCTGGTTTTGCTTGTTTTTGGTTTTATAAAACTGGGACCAAAACTGCAGAGACTTGTGACTTGCTTGTTGTCTCTGATTTTGCAGTTCATGTGTTTTTCCTGTCTGGTATTCCATTGTTTGAACATGCCACTGTGTACTTACCCTTTCTCCCCTGATGGACTTTTGCTTTGCTTCCAGTTTTTTGCTGCTATGTACAGACTTCCCATCACCATTTGAATGAATGTCTCTGGTGTATGTGCGAAGTGTATTTTTTTAAAGGTTCATAACAAGGAGTGGTTTTGCTGGGTTTTAAGTTGCTGGATTTCCAAAGTGTTGTGCCAGTATATGTTCTCAAGAATTGAGTAAATGAACAAACTAATGAATGAAGAAGATAACATATTCATGGAAGGAGAGAGTATATGAATATTCAGCTTTAGACGAGAATGCCTAATTGATTTTCAAAATATGTGTTCCCAGAGTGTAAACATCTCTGTTGCTCCCTATTCTCACCAATATTTGGTATCCCAGATATACTGGGACGTAGGCTAAACTGCCATCACAGAGACCCCAAAATAGCATAGCTGTTTCCCTCTCAGGTTGCGACCATTGGACTGGTCAGAGTGAGTGAATTGCTTTGCTCAGTTTCCTTCTCTCTTGTGGACATGGTTGGAGCTGGCTCACCAGCACTGTGTCCACCTTCCAGCCCATGGCAGAGGGAAGTAGACGGGGAGTAGCTTCTCTTTGTTAAGGACATGACCTGGAAACTGCTCACATCACTTCCACCCACATCCCATTGCAAAGAACTTAGCTACAGACTCACACCCAGCTGCAGGTGAGTCTGAGGAAACAGGCTCCAGCTGTGTAACCATGTGCCCAGCAAAAGCTGAAGGCAGAGGAGTATTAGTTTCCTATTTCTGCTGTAATAAATTACCACAAATGTAACGGCTGCAAACAACATACATTTATTATATTCTAGTTTGTGAAATCAGAAGTCCAGAATGGGTGGGCAGGGCTGAGTGCCTTCTGGAGGGGAGGATCCCTTTCCTTACCTTTTGCAGCTTCTAGAGGTCATCTGCATGACTTGGCTTCTAGCCTCTTCCTCACATCACCCTGACCCCTCCTCCCTTCATCTCATTTCCTTTTCCAGCTCTTCCATCTTTTAAAGATCCGTGTGATTACACTGGGATCTGCCAGTTAATTCAGGATACTGTCCTCATCTCAAGATCCTTAATCAAATCTGTGAAGTCCCTTTAGCCACATTATGTAACATATTTACAGGTTTGGGGAATTAGGACATGGACATACTTGGCAGGCATTGGGGAGCATTATTCTGTCTACCATGGGGGGAGGGATGGGTTCTACAGACAGTCCCTGACTTATAATGGGTTGATTGAATGGTTTTCTGATTTTACAATGGTGGAAAAATGACATGCATCCAGCACATTCCTGATCATGTCCTCATAAACCCATCGTGAGTTGAAAATATCCTAAGTCGAAAGTGCATTTACAACTTAGGATATTTTCAACTCACGATGGGTTTATGCAGGTGTAGCCCTGTGGTTAGTTGAGAAGCATCTGTATTTTTTTTTTTTTTATTATACTTTAAGTTCTAGGGGACATGTGCATAACGTGCAGGTTTGTTACATATGTATACTTGTGCCATGTTGGTGTGCTGCACCCATCAACTCGTCAGCATCTGTATTTTTTAAAAGAGGAAGGTGATAATGGGTACTAGAGAGAATGATCAGTTTCTGCCATATCATACCATCACATTTTTGCCAATCACATGGCTGTGGATATATTTTAAGTGTTAAGTTGTCAGAACTGGTGAATTTGCTGAAGGGAGGACTTTGTTTTCTGATACTTTGTGATTGTCGGGATTCAAATGTTGAAGTAATCCTAAAAAACAAAGCATATTTTTGGGGTCTTTCTCATGAGTGACAGTTTCATCCATCAGTCTTCTGTTTGCCATAGTCCTTTTGCGGAGGGCGTTCCCATCCACTGTTGTACTTGTAGCTTCCTCAGCGAAGCTAACAGAGCAGCTAGCATCCCTAGGATTAAATGACAGAGATCCCGGCACACAGTAGGGGCCCAGATGTGTTACAAATAAACAATAACAAAAGCCCACACTAGCACATCGTGCCCAGACCCCTCTTGTGTGTGATAATCACCTCATCATACATTGCATGCACATAGTAGGTAGACAAATCAAAGCCTCCTTTCCTAATACCCTCTGGCCCTCCAGCTTGCTGTGGACTGGACGTTTGTATCCCCCTCCTATTCATTCCTGTGTTGCAGCCCTAATCCCTCATGTTGTGTTATTTGGAGATGAGGTCTTTGGGAAGTCATTACAGGTCCCTATTCCTTTAGGCAGCTCGATTTAGAAGTCTTTATTCTTTTTTCTTTCATCAGTCGCTTTCCTCTGATAATGGGGGAGGGTAAGTCACTAATTTGTCAAATTTATGTGCACTCATTTTTGTATATAAGCTAGGACAAACTTTCTGTGGTGATAACTTAGGAGTCTGCAGGGGCCAGCAAGACTCATTTATCCTTTGCTGGATCCAGCAGCACCATCCTCGGCCCCTTTTCATTGCCTCCCTGGGCTTCGCTAAGACTGTGCTTGGACCCTTCCTTCCCTCCATGTTGTCCTAGGCCCTGTCTTGAGAAATCTTGGCTCTCAGCCTGGAGCTGACAAATTCTTGCTTAGGAGGTGGAAGAGAATCGCATGTCTGACTAAAATAATTCATACACACTGCAGTTGCAATTTCACTTTCCTGGGGTTTATAAACAGGAAGACGCCACCAATTGGGGATGAGTTATTTATTTTTGAGGGGGGATCGTGAGACATCTTATTTATCTTTGTTTTACTTGGTCTGCTGGAAAATGCAAGGAAATCCCATTTGTTGTAGCCAGACATAATTCCCTCTTCTCTTTCCTCCCCGCCAACCCGTAACTTGGCTGCTTCCTGAAGCACAGGAGAAGGGTCACCACTTGAGGAGAAGGCACATGCTGGTTCAGGAAGCCCCAGCAGGGACTGCAAGGACTCCAAAAATTGTACTCTGTGAGCACTAGTTTTGCCGGCACCCAGGCCAAGACCACAGCCTTCTCAAGTCTTCTTGTCTATGCTGGTATCGCTACGCCTGGCACAGTGTCTCACCAACAGGCAGCAAAAGAAAAATATTTGTTGAAAGAGTGAAAACAACATATGACTTTAATGCCAGAGCCTCATTTTCCCCAACCAGTTCAGAAATTGATATTTAATTTTGCATATTGATTTCTGCTCAAATGCATGTTGCCTAGGATTGGGGCGACCGAGAAAGCCAGCACTACTCAGTCTTCCCTACTCTTGGCCTTATCGTGTTGTAAGGTTTGTTTATGTTTAGATAGCATTTCTCTCAAGCGGCCTAAAAAATAGATAAAATCATCAGTGACGCCATCCATGGGAGAATTTTGGCAACACAACAGCATTTGTGCCTAGACCACTTCTGCTGTATGTATGAGAATCTTCCTGTGGCCTTTGATTAGCCATTAACAGAAATTTCTTTTTCTTTCTTTCTTTCTTTCTTTCTTTCTTTCTTTCTTTCTTTCTTTCTTTCTTTCTTTCCTTCCTTCCTTCCTTCCTTCCTTCCTT
>NW_012115021.1:1229691-1253950 GCF_000951035.1 Colobus angolensis palliatus
TTCTTTCTTTCCTTACTTCCTTCCTTCCTTCCTTCCTTCCTTCCTTCCTTCCTTCCTTTCCTTCCTTTCCTTCCTTTCCTTCCTTTCCTTCCTTTCCTTCTTTCCTTTCCTTTCTTTCTTTCGATGGGATCTCACTCTGTTGCCCAGGCTAGAGTGCAGTGGTGCGATCATGGCTCATTGTACCCTCAAACTCCTGGGCTCAAGTGATCTTCCTGCCTCAGCCTCCCAAGTAGCTGAGACCACAGGTGTGCACCACCATACCTGCCTAATATTTTTATGTTTTTTGTAGGGATGGAGGTCTCGTTATGTTGCCCAGGCTGGTTTCTAACTCCTGGCATCTTGGCCTCCCAAAGTGCTGCAATTACAGGAATGAGCCACCACACCCAGCCCTCAGAAGTTTCTTTTGCATTGAACTTGCCAAGAAAAGACCCATTTATGATCAGCCCCTTGTAAAGCGCGTGCCCTGTCTTCAGGGTAGCTGAGGGGCTACCTTGTTATACTGTCCCCTCCAAAGTTTCCCTGCCATGGTTCTACCATAGAATAAATCTTCTTTATCTTCCTTAGTTGTGGTCAGCTTTCAGGCTTGCCACACTTCCTCCTGGGTGAGTAAAGAGGCACATTTGGGTGCCCTGGGTTGGGCACAGTAGATTTGAGATAAGGGAGCCAGAGTGCTCATTTCTGCAGCAGGGCTCTCATCCTGCATTTTAGGGAAGTGTCTCTGGCCCCCTGCAGTGCAAGATGTTTTTCTTCTTTTTTCCTCTTGCTTTATGTTAGCTTGAACCAGTCCCTGGTGTTTTGCTTCAGGATTCTTTTCTTCCTCCCTAGGGAGTAATTGCTTAGAAAACGCCCTCCTGTCAAAAACATAAAGTCTTCAATATCGTAAATTGGTAGTGGAAAGTCCTCCATCATCTAGCTTAATATTTGAACCATTGCTAATGGCTAAGAGACTGCAGCATGATGGTGGGTCCCTTTGGAAGCCTGTTGGGTCAACTGGGGTGTTGGCTGTCTGCTTTGGTCAGTGTGTGTACAGTGATTTGGGGACCAGCCCATTTATCGCAGGCACTTCAATCTTTTAATGCTCTCACGCTTTGAAGAATTATAGGAGCCATATGCCGCTTCCCAGGTAACCGAGACTTGCTAAAAATAGAGCTTAAATGGCCCCACTGTTCTGGCATTGGAAATCGTTGCTTTTTATTTTTAGGCCGGCTTGTGTGATCCGTAACTACTTTCAAGCCTGAGCAATAAGAATCACTGAGCAAGACCTTTGTCAGTTGAACACTGTTAAGGTTTGAACCTCCACTCCCAGCTAGTTGGAAGGAGAATCCAAATCTATTGAAATAGGAAGTGCTGACCTCCACATGGCTCCCCTCCTCCACCTCCACCCTCTATTAAGCAGGATTCTGTTTCACTGTGGGTTTAGGGTACTTACCACAAGAAAAATACGTTGCAAAGAATGAATTCTGGCTGTGAGTTTATGGCAGCAGCCAAACAACCAGAAGAACAGATTGGCATAAAACAGCTTTGAGGCCATTAAAGAACACCACCAAGGCCGAGACCCACGCACTGTGGATTTTGGGTGGTCTGAAATGGAAATTGTCATCACCATACTTAGGTGCAGATTAATGCATTAAATGATAAATAAGAATAGGCCTAACTTCCATTGCTCATTTCATAAGTAATAGTCTCATTTTACTATCCCCATTCTTGCCCACCTTCAGTTACAGAAATAACTCTGAGTGGGTTTGCTTTTTAAAGATCTGTGTCAAGCAGATACCTCACAAAAATGGCACAGGCAAAGTGTTCTATTTAGAAGTTGCCCTGTGACACAAAACCACAGTGTGTTTTCTGTCCTTGGGCACTGGTTTCTTTGGACGTAAGTGCTAGGGGCATGGCGCCGGCCTTCCGGGGGAAGTGACTTGAAAGTGCTCTGGGCTCCGCATAGAGAGTTTCACTTCATTAACAGTCGCTTATCCGTCAGGTCCAGAAGATGCAACGGTGGTACTGGTAACCAGGTATATTCGTTTCCTATTGTTGCCCTAACAAATTACCATAAAATGAGTGGCTTAAAACAACACAGATTTTACTGTCTTACAGTTCTGTAGGTCAGAAGTTTGATGTGGGTCTCCCTGGGCTAAAATCAAAGTGCCGACTGGGCTGCATTCCTTTTTGGAAACTCTAAGGAAAATCCCATTCCCTTCCATTTCCCATCTTCTAGAGGCAGCCCGTATTCCTTGACTCATGGCCCCTTCCTCTGTCTTCAAAGTCACCAACAGTGACCCAGGTCTTTTTCAGGTTGTGTCACTTGATCTTCTCTCCTGTGCCCCGCTCTCCTTTTAAGAGCCCTTGTGGGTACATTGGGTCCATCTGGATAATCCAGGCGACTCTTCCTTTTGTAGGGCCAGCTGATGAGCAACCTTAATTCCATCTGCAACTTTCATTCCCTTTTGCTTGGGATTGGGATGTGGGCATCTTTGCAGGGGATGGGGGGTGTTGTTCTGCCAACCCACAACAGGGACTTTGTTTTCCTAAATCTCCATGTCGGGTAGGGCCAAAGGGGCAATCATTTTGGTGGCAGCCTACGTGGAAGATGGCTTCTATATTTGCAGAGTTTCAGGAAGTCGAGAGGGTTTCTCTTAGACCACTGGACGGTGAAGTTTGTCAGATACGTTGTTTCTCTGTAGGGTTGTCCTGGAGTTTTGATGATCCCAGCTGAGACTCTTACTGGGGCTGCTAGAGCCTGGGGATGGACGGCAGTGAAGGGGAGCGGGGAGTTAGGATGACTGGTAGCAGCTGGGCTGGCCAGTGAGCGAGGAATGAGGAAGCAGGGGGATGAGGACAGGAAATGATAGACAAGTCTGCCCCTTGGGAGAAAGAAAATAGAAGATGGGGTTGATTACATCTGGCCCCAAAGAAAATAAAAGCATGGGCCTTTTTGTTTGTAGGCTTTGTGATTGATTCTACTGTTGAGTCAACTTAGACGCTGGGCTAAACAAATTTATTTGCTCACTTTTTGGACATCCAGTGCACTCTTGACACTAAAAGCCTCAGGGGTTCAGTGTGGCCACTTGGGGGTTGGGGGGTGTTGGGTGTCACTGCCCAAACAACTCTCTCTGGAGACAGCAGCAGCCCAGCTGGGGACCTCATCCCAGGAGGGATCTGCTCTGGGAAATGTAAACCCGTCTGGCACAGACTTACAGAGGCTTCAATGTGTTCTCAAGAATTCTAACAAATAATCTGTTGTGAACTTAAACTGGTTTGGACTTTGAAGAATTGACAAGTTCTTTTGAGAAATAGTACGTGGGAGCTTTGTGCATCCTTTCCCATGGTCCCATGACTGGGAGGTATGTTACAGTGAAAGCAAGTCTCAGACACGTTTTGGCCACTCATTCAGACACTTGTTAGTACGCAGGCACGAAGAGAGCCCTGCTTTAGCTGGGCATGGTGGCACATGCCTATAGTCCCCATTACTTGGGAGGCTGAGGTGGGAGGATTACTTGAGCCCAGGAGTTCAAGGCTGTAGTGAGCTGTGATCCTGTCACTGTACTCCAGCTTGGGCAACAGAGCAAGACCCTGTCTCTTTAAAAAAAAGAGAGAGCGCCCTGCAGGCTGTTTTGTAAGCTCAGCAAAGCTTGAGCCCTCTGGCCAGGCCCCTTTTGGGAAAGAGATATTCAAGGCAGATGCCACTGTATTCCAGTGCCAGGATTCAGCTAACCCCCAGGGAGGGGACAGGGTCCTCCTCTAGTGGTTGACAATGGCCCCTGACAGTCCTGGGCCTCTTCTCTGAAGGGGGCAGACTGCTGTTATTTCTAGATTCTTCTGTGCAGTTCTTCTGAGGATGGAGATGGTGGCACAATATTTTCACCCAATTCCTAGAGCAGAGAGCCACTGCTTGTTTTCATCATGCTAATTAACCAACTCTGGTGCAAATGGACTCTGATTAGTCTTTCAAATGCTGATCCACCATCCCTGGAGTGCTTGCTTTTCATTTGGTTACTTCAGTTGTGAGCCGGGTAAGGATCAAAGCCAAGTAATACAGAGCTATATGAGGAGACTTCAACAAGTTCATGGAAAATGGGTATTATGAAAAAACTATGCATGGATTTACATTTTTTTTTTTTGCACCAAAATAAACTCACACTAACTTGGCTGTAACATGTCTGAATAGTATCTAGTTTGAGGCACTAAGAAAGATAAGACACCAGTTTGGAAAGAGCCGCTATCAGAGCAACATGAATTCTGCTAAAATTGAAGCAAGAACAAACATCAAACTTATAGTGAAGCTTGAGTGGAAGAATGGTGAAATCACTGATGCTTTACACAAAATTTATGGGGACAATATTCCAAAGAAATTAGCCGTTTACAAATAGATAATTCATTTTAAGAAAGGACAAAGCAACGTTGAAGATAAGGTCTGCAGTGGCAGACCATCCACATCAATTTTCGAGGAAAAAATTTATCTTGTTTATGCCCTAATAGAAGAGGACTGACAGTTAACAACAGAAACAATAGCCAACACCACAGACATCTCAATTGATTCAGCTCACACAGTTCTGACTGAAAAATTAAAACCGAGCAAATTGAATGGTCGCCAAAACCATTGCTCTCAGATCAGGTACAAACAAGAGCGGAGCTTCCAGTGGAAATTCTAAACAGGTGAGATCAAGATCATGAAGCATTTATTGGAAGAACTGTAATGGGAGATGAAACATGGCTTTCCCAGTGCCATCCTGAAGACAAAGCACAATCAGAGCAATGGCTACCAAGAGGCGGAAGTGGTCCAGTCAAAGCAAAAGCAGTCAAGAGCAAAGGTCAGGGCAACAGTTTTTGGGGATGCTCCAGGCATGTTGCTTGTTGACTTCTTGGAGGGCCAAAGAACAGTAACATCTGTTTATTACGACAGTGTTTTGAGAAAGTTAGAGCATGAGCAGAAAAACATCCAGGAGCAGTTCACCCGAGAGTTCTTCACCATGACAGTGCTCCTGCTCATTCTCATTCCTCTTATCAAACAAGGGCAATTTTGTGAGAATTTTGAGGCGAAATCATTAGGCATCCACTTCACAGTCCTTATTTGGCTCTGACTGCTTTTTTGTCCTAATCTTTAAAAAAATCTGTAAAAATCACCTATTTTCTTCAGTTAATGATGTGAAAAAGACTGCACTGACATGGTTAAATTCCTAAGACCCTCAGTTCTTTAGGGATGAACTAAGTGGCTGGTGTCATCACTTACAAAAGTGTCTTAACCTTGATGGAGATTATGTTGAGAAATAAAATTTGTATTTATAATTTTATCTCTTAATTCTGTTTTCCATGAACTTTTTGAAGTCCTCATATAGTACACTGTTTCTTTTTTTAGTGTGGATTGCTATTTTTATTTATTTATTTTTTATTTTTATTTTATTTTGAGACAGAGTTTCGCTCTGTCTCCCAGGCTGGAGTGCAGTGGCACGATCCTGGCTCACTGCAAGCTCTGCCTCCTGGGTTCACACCATTCTCCTGCCTCAGCCTCCCAAGTAGCTGGGACTACAGGTGCCTGCCACCACGCCCGGCTAATTTTTTGTATTCTTTAGTACAGACGGGATTTCACCATGTTAGCCAGGATGGTCTCTATCTCCTGACCTCGTGATCCGCCCGCCTCGGCCTCCCAAAGTGCTGGGATTACAGGTGTGAGCCACCGTGCCCAGCCTGCTATTTTTATTTTTAACTTTTTATTGTGAACAAACTTTAGACTTATGGAAAAGATGCAAAAATGGTATAGTTTCCATATATCCCTTTCCCAGCTTCCCATAATATTATATAATCGTAGTACTGTTATTAGAATCAGGAAATCAACATTGCTATCATACTATATATCTAAATGCTATATGCTAAATACTGTACTATGCTATACTATATCTAATACTGTACTAAAGATCTTGTTTAATTTCATCAGGATTTCCGCTAAGGTCCTTTTTTTTTTTTTTTTTTTTGTTCTAGGATCCTCTTCAGAATCCATGTTGCATTTAGTTATTTCACCTAGTCTCCTGCAGTCTGTAACGGTTCCCCAGTCTTTCTTGTTTTTCATGACCTTGATGCTTTTGAAGAGTTATTTTGTTGATTGTCCTTCAAATTGGATTGGACTGGGGTTATGCCTTTTAAAAATCATGGTAAAATATACATAATGTAAAATTTACTATTTTAACCATTTTAAGTGTACAATTCAGTGGCATCACGTACATTCACAAGGTTGTGTAACCACTATCTGTTTCCAGAGCTTTTTCATCATCTTAAACAGAAACTGTGTGCCCATGAAGCAGTTACTCTTCATTCCTCCTTCCCTCTGTCCCTGGTTACCACACTTGTACTTTCTGTCTCTGATTTTGCCTGTTACGGGTACCTCATATAAGTAGAATTATACCATATTTGTCCTTTTGTGTCTGGCTTCTTTGACTTAGCTTTTGAGGCTCATCCATGTTGTAGCATGTATCAGTACTTCATTCCTTTTTTTTTTTTTTTAAGAGATGGGCTCTCACTGTGTTGCCTAGGCTGAAGTGCAGTCACTATTCACAGGTGGGATCATAGTCCATTACAGTCTTGAACTCCTGGGCTCAAGGGATCCTCCTGCCCCAGCTTCCTGAGTTGCTGGGACTACAGGTGTGTGCCACCGTGCCTGGCCTGTTCCTTTTTAAGGCTGGGAATAATATTCCATAGTATGGATAGAGTACATTTTGTTTAGCGATTCATCTCTTGGACACTTGGGTTGTTTCTACCTTTTGGCTAGTGTCAATTATGCTGCTATGAAAATAGGTGTATGAAGGCCGGGCGCGGTGGCTCAAGCCTGTAATCCCAGCACTTTGGGAGGCCGAGACGGGCGGATCACGAGGTCAGGAGATCGAGACCATCCTGGCTAACACAGTGAAACCCCGTCTCTACTAAAAAATACAAAAAACAAGCCAGGCGAGGTGGCGGGCGCCTGTAGTCCCAGCTACTTGGGAGGTTGAGGCCGGAGAATGGCGTAAACCCCGGGGGTGGAGCTTGCAGTGAGCTGAGATCAGGCCACTGCACTCCAGCCCGGGCGACAGAGCTAGACTCCATCTCAAAAAAAAAAAAAAAAAAAAAAAAAAAAAAGAAAATGGGTGTATGAATATTTGGTTCACATTTTAAAAGGAACTTGGAGAAACTGGAGAAGGAAGAGTTTGGAGCACGCAGGAAAAGGTACTATTTTGTCTTTCCCATCCCTGACTAAGGCTTTTACAGAAGTAAGGGAGATTGAGATGCAGTGGGGCAGAGAGATGGCAAGTGGACTCAGAGACAGGTGCCGGATGGTTGAGAGGCCAGGAGGGGACAGGGAGCCCAACCTGTTATACTTGTCCAAAGGTGCTGCCACTAGGGGAATGCCTAGAAGGTGCAAACAAGCCCACTGGACAGGGTCAAAGGCCTAGGAACCAGTAGGAGAATGGGTTAAGACCATGATTTGCTGTAGAAAGCACAGTTTGCTCCACACCACCCAGAGCCAGGCAGGATGATATAGGCACAAGTTGGGTTGAAAATTAAGTCCAGGCCGGGCGCGGTGGCTCAAGCCTGTAATCCCAGCACTTTGGGAGGCCGAGACGGGCGGATCACGAGGTCAGGAGATCGAGACCATCCTGGCTAACACAGTGAAACCCCGTCTCTACTAAAAAATACAAAAAACAAGCCAGGCGAGGTGGCGGGCGCCTGTAGTCCCAGCTACTTGGGAGGTTGAGGCCGGAGAATGGCGTAAACCCCGGGGGTGGAGCTTGCAGTGAGCTGAGATCAGGCCACTGCACTCCAGCCCGGGCGACAGAGCTAGACTCCATCTCAAAAAAAAAAAAAAAAAAGAAAGAAAGAAGCAGTAATTTCACAGCAAACATTTGATGTGCTCTGATGTTTTCTATTCAGTTCTGTTTCATTAAAAAAATGCTTCTTGTGACCTGGGTTCCTGGGTTGCCTTCATCTTGAAAACACTGTACTACGCAAAGCCTCATATGCGAAGTTCTTTCTGCCAGTTACTTTTCTTTCTCTATCAAGTTTTTGTCCCTTCCAGTTGGAAAATGTAAACCACATAATTGATCACATTTATCTTTTTGTTTTGGCTGTGAAGCAACACAAACCTTGGCTTGACCAAGCGATGGGTTTCTATATGGCAGTTATATACTGTACATACTGATGCCTTAACTTTTCCTAGCTCTGGACCTTCTAGCTGTATTTTACCTGATTCTAATTGTTCATATATTTTTGTTTTGTTGAATTCTTGGGAGCTGCCACAAATCTATGTGGAGTGTGATGATGGAATATATAACAAATCATTGAAAACTTTTGATCTTGACTGAGATAAATTGTGGAGTAAAGTCTGCATCTTTAGAGATTTTTTTTTTTTTTTTTTTTTTTTTGAGACAGGGCTTTCCTGTGTTGCCCAGGCTGGAGTGTAGTGGCATGATCATGGCTCCCTACAGCCTCGAACTCCTGCTCCTGGGTTCAAGCGATCCTCCTGCCTCAGCCTTTGGAGTAGTTAGGACTACACATATGTACCACCACACCTAGCTAATTAAAAACAATTTTTCCTTTTTGTAGAGATGGGATCTCACTATGTTGGCCAGGCTGGCCTTGAACTCCTGACCTCAAGTGATCCTCCTGCCTTGTCCTCCCAAAGTGCTGGTATTACAGGTGTGAGTCACTGTGCCTGGTCAGATTTTTTTTTTTTTTGAAGCACAGTCTGGACGATATGATTTTCTTTCAGCTCTATGATTCTCTGGTTTACTTTTCTGGCTTTTGTTTCAGATTACCCAGAAAGCGACCTCTTCCTTTTTTATTTTATTTTATTTATTTTATTTTTTAAGACAGAGTCTTGCTCTGTCACCCATCCTGGAGTGTAGTGGCACAATCTTGGCTCACTACAACCTCTGCCTCCTGGGTTCAAGTGATTCTCCTGTCTCAGCTTCCCGAGTAGCTGGGATTACAGGCGTACACCACCACACCCAGCTAATTTTTGTGTTTTTAGCAGAGACAGCATTTCGCCATGTTGACCAGGCTGGTCTCGAACTCCTGACCTCAAGTGATCCACCTGCCTCGGCCTCCTGAAGTGCTGGGATTACAGGTGTGAGCCTCTGTGCCCAGCCCCTTTCCTTTTTTAAAAAAGGAATTTAACATAGTGGCGAAGGTAGAATTCAAGGAAATTTAGAATTAGTGTAGAGGGAAGGTGTCATATCATCTTTAATTAAGGCCATTTTTACTTGTACTCACATTGGGTAGAATTCCATGTGTTTATGCAGGTGTTTTGTTTTGTTTTGTTTTGTTTTGTTTTTTGTTTTGTTTTGTTTTGATTTTTGACAGAATCTTGCTCTGTCATCCAGGCTGGAATGCAGTGACACAGTCTCGGCTCACTGCAACCTCCACCTCCCAGGTTCAAGCGATCTCCTGCTTCAGCCTCCCGAGTATCTGGGATTACAGGCACATGCCACCATACCTGGCTAATTTGTGTATTTTTAGTAGAGACAGGGTTTCACCATCTTGGCCACGCTGGTCTCAAACTCCTGACCTCTGATCTACCCATCTTGGCCTCCAAGTGCTGAGATTACAGGTGTGAGCCACTGGGCCCAGCCACCGGAATGTCTCTTAATCAAGCTCCTTGCCTCTGTTCCCCTGCCTCATCTCAGGTTCCCATTCCCCTGCTTGGTCTACCATGTTTGCTGTCTAACTGGTATCCCTGCCACCTGCAGCCTCTGCCCATGAGTCCTTCTGCCGCAGGTGTCATTAGAGAACACGCATTTATGGTTATACTTCCTCTCTGCTCCCAAACCTCCAGTTACTCCCCAGCCTTGTGGATAATGCAGTCTTTTGAGCTGGCATCAAGGACAGAGCCCATCTTGTCCATTGATTAGAGCACCCCAACTTTCACCTTGCCCTCCCCGCCTCCAGTCCTTAGGTTGGAAAGCTCCGAGAGAGGCTGAAATGGACAGACCATCTGATGCACATGGACCTCTTGAGTGATGATTTAGACCAGGGAGGATGAGTTTGGAGTTGAATGCATTTTTGAGTGAACTCTCCACTAAGCAAAGGAATAAAAAAAGACTAGTATTAGCTCTAGGGGAAAAGAAACTAGGAAAGAAACATAATCTTGGTGTACCATGTGGCTAGGCTTTTAGTAATGTTTGTGTAGTCATAAGTGATGTAAATACTTGTGTTAGTTTTGTAAGGCTGCCAGAACAAAGTACTATGGATTGGGCAGCTTCAACAACAGAAATGTGTTGTCTCACAGTCCTGGAGGCTAGAAGTCTGAGATTAAGGTGTTGGTGGGGTTGGTTCCTTTTGAGGGCCATGAGGTTCCTTTTGAAGGCCGTAGTTGCCTCTGGGGAGGGAAAGTTGGGGAGCGTGGAAGAATGCTTTTTCCATGAGACCTTTACAGCTATTTGAATCTTTAACTGAGTGTGAGGGTGACTTGGGTGACCTGGGTCAGCATAGCCTGTGCAGCCTGCACTGAGCTGCTCTTGCCTTCATTCGAGGTGAAAAAAGGAAGTGGGGATGTTATCAGCCTTAAAGGTCACTACTGACAAGAAGCGAAGTCTTGGGCTTTCTGAGGCCCATTTATCATTTCATTCTAAAATAACCCAATAGTTACTTTTTAGTTCCTTATATGAGATCTACTTTAACATATTCCAAAGCAGGACTTTTTGGGGGAGGGTGGTGTAGTTTATTGCATTTTTGAAATTCTTCAGAAGATACCTACTTTCTTCTCTCTGTTGCAGTTATTGATTTAGAAGCAAGCTGGGAGCATATGACAGAAACTGTCAGTAACCCACTCTGAAGTTAATTTTGTTTTGGTTACAGGTAATAGTTTCATGTCTACTTCTGTGGGGAACAGCAGTGATAGATTTCCTCTCCTTTTTTTCCAAAAGGTTTCCTCTTACCTGTGCAAACCTCTCAGTCTCCCCATGCTGCCATGATGCGATAGGGGAGACACTGAATACTCAAATGGGCATTTATATCTGCAGAAAGCCTCAGTTCCTTCCACTGATGTTAAATAGCTTGTGGAATGTGTTAGTCTGTTAAGTAGCCAGTGGAATGAATGTATTAGGTCATCTGTGGAAACAATTAGAAGAAAAAATCTGGCAAAGGAGCAGACCAGGAAAGTTTTTTAAAAAAATCTTTTCTGGCACGCAGTTCAATTAGATTAGTATGAGTTGTTAGAAATTAATGTTTGCAGTGTCAATGAGCACACTTATACGACAAAAAAGAAGCTCAATTGCAGTACGTGGCACATGATTAAACATATATTCAGATGTTTATTTAAAAAGTATAGATCTGTATTTCTTGTATGTGTAGCACTGAGCCAGGTAGAGGCAAAGAGTAAATGAAAATATATAATACCTGGTCCTTTCTTTTAAGGAGCATAAATCTGTTTGGAGGTAGCAGGACATAGAATGTAAAAGATAATGAAAGGGTTAAAATAACAGTCTGAGACAGGGATCAGCAAACTACAGCCTACAGCTAAAATCTGGCCTTCTGATTATTTTTGTAAATAAAGCTTTATGGAACACAGCCTCACTCATTTGTGTTTATTGTCTGTGGCTGCTTTAGTGCTGTAAAGGTAGATTTGAGGTGTTGGAATGGAACATTGGTCCCACCAAAGCTAAAATACTTACTATCTGACTCTTTAAGAAAAAGCTTACCGGCAGGGCATGGTAGCTTATGCCTGTAATCCCAGCACTTTGGGAGGCTGAGGCGGGTGGATCACCTGAGGTCAGGAGTTAGAGACCAGCCTGGCCAACATGGTGAAACCCCCTGTCTACTAAAAATACAAAAAATTAGCTGGGCATGGTGGTGCACGCCTGTAATTCCAGCTACTCAGGAGGCTGAGGCAGAAGAATGACTTGAACCCGGGAGGCAGAGGTTGCAGTGAGCCAAGATTGCACCACTGCACTCCGGCCTGGGCAACAGAGTGACACTTCATCTGAAAAAAAAAAAAATAATAAGAGAAAAAGAAAAAGCTTACCAACTCCTTGTCTAGGATAATAATTCAAAAGATGTTACAAAGCAGTGTATGAGGAGTATAAGTGATTTAGTGAACACTATAGTTAGTAAGTCTGAGAATGATGGAATGACAGGTGGCCTGAAAAAGGGTTTTGAAGGTGGCCTCAGACCAAGAGATTGGAGGGCATTTTGTGATGTAAAGACTTGGGAAGGAGATTTCATGGATGGCAGCATACACGGGGCTCTTGGGGGAAGAGTGTGTAGGGAGATTGGGACCGGGACTATCCAGCTGGACTTAGGGCCAGGTATAAATGCAAGTGACGTTGCCAATGTCAAACCTGTACCAGATGGAAGTGGCTCACTGCAACGTCTACCTCCCGGATTCAAGTGATTCTTCTGCCTCAGCCTCCCAGGTAGCTGGAACTAGAGATGCTTACCACCACGCGCAGCTAATTTTGTATTTTTAGTAAAGATGGAGTTTCACTGTGTTGGCCAGGCTGGTCTTGAACTCTTGACCTCAGGTGATCCGCCTGCCTCGGCCTCCCAAAGTGCTGGGATTACAGGCATGAGGCACCGTACCTGGCCGAGAAGGGGCTTCTGAAAAGGAATGTTGTATAGATGAGAGATGTGCCAGGGGAAGGGAGGAGGAGAACCCCCACCTATCCTTAGACACTGTATTGTCCTTCCTTCCTTTTAGGGCTTCTGTGCTGTCTACCTTTTTTTTTTTTTTTTTTTCTGGGTCTGCAAAGCTCCCTGCACATATCCTCGCAGGGTGTACCTTCTACCCTTTAGGTACCCAGCCCTATGCAGTTGATGAGACATCATAATGTTTCTGCCTGCCACTATCTCCTCCACTCCCTAACCACCCCCTCCAAGCCTGTATCCTGCTGTTTTGGCATCTGTTAGGCACTGAGCTTTCCCACTTTCCCTAGATCAGTCCTGCCACAGGCCACTGAGCTCACTTCAAAATCCTTTCTCTCCTACCTGGACACAGTCCTGGGGCACCTGGGCCCTGCTTGTCTGTGTGGCCCTGCAGTGGTCCTCATTGTCACCCATTAATGCTTCCATTTACTTCTCTCTCATTCTTTTTTCTTTTGTAAGTTAAAACACACACACACGCTCACACACGTGTGC
The DNA here is from genome assembly GCF_000951035.1 of Colobus angolensis palliatus. Classification (NCBI taxonomy): domain Eukaryota; kingdom Metazoa; phylum Chordata; class Mammalia; order Primates; family Cercopithecidae; genus Colobus; species Colobus angolensis. Next base: position 1,242,790 of record NW_012115021.1, read on the forward strand.
ACGCACATACACATACACAGAGACAGAGCGAGAAAGATAAAAGAAAATTCTATAGTGCAGCACTGAGTTTATTCCAGACTTTCTCTTCTCAAGTTCTTCAAATTCTCTTCTCACTGACCCTAACCAAGAGATGACCTTGATTCCTGTTTAAGAGAAGGTGTCAGCTCACTTGTGTACTCTCATCTTCATGTCTTTATATCACTGTTGTAATGTTGATCCACTTTTATCCAACACCAGAGAAAGATACTCTTCCTTCTTTTTTTATTGTTCTCTGACTTCTCTCTAATCATGCACTCCTGACTCATCTGCCTGTTGTCCAGCACTGTGACCCTGTCCCCGCATACCATCAGTAAATACTTACTGGATCAAAGAGCCATTCTGTCTGAGAAAATGTCAGCTAAGAATGTAGAAGGGCAGCAGGCCTAATTTGGCCTGGTTTCATATTTGAGCCTACTGCCTATATTCGTGTGTACACTTGGGTATGTTCATGTGTGTGTGTGTATGTGTGGTGTGTGGTTTTTTTTTTTTTTTCTGTGCAGCCACAGTATCTGGAACATATGTCTCAGAAAATCTTTATTGATTGAAAAAAATATGAGCAGGAACAGGGGCAAGAAGATGGGCTTTGAGTCCAGACTGGCTGGCGGCTGGAATATTATCTGATCTCTCTGGGAGTTGGATTCTTTCCTAAACCAGGAACAATAATAGGCACCTTGTAGAGCATATTCCAGTTCCTGTTGCTGTGTGACAGATTACTCCAAAATTTAGCACCTTCAAAAAGCTATTTTATTCTCACCAGTTTTGTGGGTCGAGCATTTGGACAGGGCACAGTAGGGAGGGCTTGTCTCAGCTCTACAATGTCTGGGGCCTCGGCTGCAAAGGCCTGAGGTTGAAGTGGACGCGACAGCTGGGGGTTGGAACCATCTGAAGGCTGGGTCCCTCACATGTCAGGCCAGGCTGGGATGACTCAGTAACTAGGCATGCCAGCTGGTGTGTCTCAGTGCAAATTGGCTTCCTCACGGCATGGCTGTCTTGGGGTATTCCAGCAAGTCAGTTGGAAACTGCGTAATACGGCCCAGAAGTCACACAGCATCACTTTCCTCCACTCTGTTGGTCAAAGTGGTCACCAGCCTGCCCGGGTTCCAAAGCCTGGGGAGGAAGATTAGATTTCTCCTGTTGACAGCTGGATCACATTCTAGAAGAGCTCAAGGGACAGGAGATGTTGCTGTAGCCATCTTGGAAAACACAATCGGCTACAGAGTGATCGTTACAGTTAAATGATACAGTGAGGATAAAGGCAACTGACACAAGATTTTAAGAGTATATTTTCTGCTGGGCATGGTGACTCATGCCTGTAATCCCAACTACTCGGGGTGCTGAGGCAGGAGGATCACTTGAGGCCAGGAGATCTAGACTAGCCTGGGCAACATAGTGAGACCCCTTCTCTACAAAAAATAAAATAATTAGCTGGGCATGGTGGCAGGTGCCAGTAGTCCCAGCTACTCGGGAGGCTGAGGTGGGAGGATCTCTTGAGGCCAGGAGGTTGAGGCTGTAGTGAGCCATGATCGTGCCACTGCACTCCATCCTGGGTGACAGAGTGAGGCCCTGTCTCAAAAGAGTATATTTTCATTCGGTAAATATTTGTGAAGTTCCTACTATATGCTAGGTATCAGGCTGGTCCCCGGTCTACAGAGGCAAACAAAGCAGACATGCTCTCTGTTCTCCTGTAGCTTTCAGTCTAGTGGTGGACACAGGCAGTAATCACATGTATTAGATCTAGAAATTCCTCCTCCTTTTCTGGAGAGGGACTGGTGAAACATCTGGATTTGTGTGTTGCATTTTAAGTGTTTTTCCCCCCTCCCCCAATGAATGATGAGGAAGGGGATCTGCCCATTGTTAATGTGGAACCTCTTGCTGCTCTTTGTTTTGTTTTGATATTTCTGCAGACCTGGAGGCTCATAGCCCTGAAAGGTGCCTTGTCAGGCTTGAGGTCTGCAAGGACCCCCTGACCCTTTTGTTCAGCTTCAGACTTATGTTTCTCTTTCTGCAAAAGAGATTTAGAAGAGTGTTAGGGGTACATAGAGTCACCTGGGAGATCATCTCCAGCCTAGACATGACCCGCCTTACCCCCTGCCCCATTCTGATGGGAACCAGGGCGTGGAGGAGACAGGAATGAGAAAGTTTCACAGGGGATTCTGACACCTCTGGGTGAGGAACCCAGTGTGAGATGGGCCAGCACTTCCCAAACCATACTGTGCATGTGAGTGCCCTGGGGATCTTATGATGCAGTCTTAGGTTCAGTAGGTCTCGGGGAGGCTGGGGGATGCCTCTGAGTAGTGAGGGTATATGGAGTACCAGGCAGGTACAGATAGAGATGCCTGTGGAAGTTTGCTGCACCCTGACAAAAGGGCCAGTTCTCAGAGAGTAGGGTACTGAGGGCTAGCCAGGTGAACTACCAGATTTCTGTCATGTTTTGGCACGCATTTCTTTCTTTTTTTTTTTTTTTGAGACAGAATCTCGCTCTGTCCCCCAGGCTGGAGTGCAGTGGCGCGATCTCAGCTCACTGCAAGCTCCGCCTCCCGGCCTGCCTCAGCCTCCCGAGTAGCTGGGACTACAGGTGCCCGCCAACACGCCCAGCTAATTTTTTGTATTTTTAGTAGAGATGGGGTTTCACTGTGTTAGCCAGGATGGTCTCGATCTCCTGACCTCGTGATCCGCCTGCCTCAGCCTCCCAAAGTGCTGGGATTACAGGCTTGAGCCACTGCGCCCGACCTCAGCACGCATTTCTTACAGATAATTACTCTGCTAAAAATCATAATCACGATATCACTTTTACACCTAAACAACCCAAACAACAGTCTTCCTTATGTAAAACACATCTCAAGAAATTCAAATTCAGAATGTTGGCAGAGGTGACCTTGTCCAAGGTCCACACTCATAGATGTGTAGAACACACTTTTGATTGTGCTACTTGCTCATTTTAAAAGTAGCTTATATATATTTTTAAAGTAGCTTATGTATACCAGTACTTTGGGAGGTCGAGGCAGGCAGATCACTTGAGTTCAGGAGTTCGGGACCAGTCTGGCCAACATGGTAAAACCCTTTCTCTACTAAAAATAACAAAAATTAGCCAGGCATGGTGGCGCATGCCTATAATGCCAGCTATGCAGTAGGCTGAGACATGAGAATCACTTGAACCCAGGGGTGGAGGTTGCAGTGAGCTGAGATCGCACCTCTGCACTCCAGCCTGGGAGACAGAGCAAGACTCTGTCTCTAAAAGAAAAAAAAAATTATAGATGCCCAGTGCCCTTTATAAAAAATTCAAATATTGAAACATACATACATATATAATACACACATACTTTTTAATATTTTTTTGCCTTTAAAACCCCCATCTTCCTTTCCAGGTGCATTGCTGTGCCCAGCATGGTCAGCTGAATCATTTGTGAAATAGTGATTACACCAGCTAGAGTTACGCCAGCATAAAGATTTGCATGTTTTCAGTTCAGTGTGGGACATTATTCTACATGCACATGTAGAGCATTTTAACAATCAGGAAGTGTTTCAGCATATATTTTGTAAAGATAAGGACTCTTTTGAAAACCATAATCACAATCATTTTTACACATACAACAACTAACAATGTTTCCTTGTCATCAGAAATTTAGTTCAAATATCCGATTTTTACATGTAGTTAAGATATTTTAAAAGGTGTTTGAATCAGGATTTGTAAGGTCTGTACTTTCTAATTGGTTGGTTGTCTCTGAATCTGTTTTTTTTTTTTTTTACTCTGCCACCCAGGCTGGAGTGCAGTGGCGGTCTCAGCTCACTGCAACTGCAACCTCCACTTCCTGGGTTCAAGTGATTCTCCTGCCTCAGCCTCCTAAGTAGCTGGGATTACAGGCAGGTGCCACCACGCCTAGCTAATTTTTGTATTTTTTTGCGAAGACGGGGTTTTCCCATGTTGGCCAGGCTGGTCTCGAACTCCTGACCTCAAGTGATCCACCCACCTCAGCCTCCCGAAGTGCTGGGATTACAGGCATGAGCTACCACACCTGGCCTCTGAGTCTGTTTTAATCTAGGTTCTGCCATCTCTTTTTCCTTGCTTTTGTTGGTGTTGTTGAAGAAACTAAGTCATTTGCCTACAGTCCTACAGCCTGGATTTTGTGGATTGCCTCCTTGGAGTGCCATTTAACATATTTTCGGACATTCTTTGTCCCCTGTAGACTGGTGGTAAATCCAGAGGCTTGATCTGATTCAGGTTCAGTTTGTTGGCAAGAATATTTTACCAGTGGTGACACACACTTCCATCATGAGGCTCCAGATGCCTGGTTGTCTCTCTTTTTGTAATGTCCGCAGCTGGCCAGGCACGGTGGCTCATGCCTGTAATCCCACCACTTTGGGACACTGATGCCAGAGGATCATTTGAGCCCAGGAGTTTGAGACCAGCCTGAGCAACATAGTGAGACTCTCATCTCTGAACATAAACTTTTAAAATTAGCCATGAAATTTAAAAGAAATTAAAAAAAAAAAAAGCTGGATACAGTGGCTCATGCCTGTAGTCCCATCTACTTGAGAGGATGAGGCAGGAGGATCACTTGAGCCCAGGAGATCCAGGCTCTAGTGAGCCATGACCATGCCACTGCACTCCAGCCCACGTGACAGAGTGAGACCCTGTCTCAATCAATCAATCAATCAATCAATCAATCAATATCCACAGCTGCTGGTGACCATTGCTCAGGTTCTTGATTGCATTAGAGGTTGCAAAATGTTGATTGTCCAATTCTCTCATTCCTTCTTTGTTTTGTTAACCAGAATATTCCTATACAGAGAAATTTCTCATCAACCATTTGGTTATCTTGAATTCATATAGGAAAGGTGGGACAAATGTTTGATTCTTTTTAAAAATTTACCGGTTTTCAAAACAATGAGTTGGCTCCCTAGCATCTTCCAAAGGTGGCCAATGATTTTTTAAAAGTATCACTGTGAAAGATATATCACATAACATATGAGACATCAAATTAATTTGATGTCTTTCAATCCAGGTATTGTTACTAATGCAGTTATTGTTTCAGTGCACTTTCAATGCTGTTTCAAGGCAGTTATTGTTAATCATGCTCATGTTGCCCTATTTGTGGCCAGTGGAAGCCTCTTCAGGTTCACTTCTGAGTTGTTTCGACATGACCCTAGTAGTGTTTGCTGGCCTCTTTGCTTTCTTGGTGTGACAAGATGGTCCAGGCTTATCACCTTTCCTGCCCCAGAAATGGAATCAACCGTTTCTCTAAGGGTAGCTGGCTTCCTTTTTGTGAAAAATGGTATTTGGAGACTGAATGTGATTATTTCAGAAAAAATGTATACTTTGCTCTTCATAGATCATTATTCTTAGGAGTCTTTTGGTGTGAGGCTGTTTGTCTTTTTAATTTTATTTACTTATTTTCATTAACTCATATTTCAATTTTGGGAAAGGTTTCAAAAATTTTAAACCCAATCCAGTTTATTTAGGTCTTATTCTCTTTTTCCAACTTTAAGCTATAACCTTCAAAGGAAAGCAAATGTTGGGTTTTAACTTCACTTTTTTGTGTTACTCTATATAGACACTTACTTACTAAGTGGCTTCCTGATACTGTAACAAAGTATTTACAATGTAGTTGATTAAGAAAACATTTGTGGAGTAGATACTTGACTAGCAACTTTTAGTTCAAATTATTGTTCGATATTAAAAAGTGCCAACCCAAATGACTTACAAACATTGGTAGTTACTGTCTTGGTAGACTCACAGTTACTATGTGACATCATTGGTGAAACTTAGGATGAAGCCATTGAAAGCACCCTCCCTAATAACCTGCACATTATGGTGTTGCAAATATGCTAGATGGTATCTCCAGATTAGATGTCTGGGAGCTTAAAGTAGTTATACTTAAGACAGTTTGAAATTCTAGACTGCTTTGAAGAACTGTTATTTTGCTGTTATCTTCTGCTTTTATCCCTGTGCATTTGTCTCAGATCTTATCTTCTCAGATTCTCAGCTTCTTGTCGAAATCATCCTTGCAAGTTTCTCGCCACTCGACAACAAGCATTTCTTGAGTGCCGGATGGGCCAAGCACTCAGTCAAGCACTTGAGGGAAGATGCATTGGGCAATATGACTTTTCTTTCAGGAGGCCCATCAGCTTCCATTTTACACATCCCTTTTGCCTTCTAGGGGCTCGCGGTAGCAGGATTACTACACCTGGGAGTATAAATGAAGCCTGAAATGGGACATTAAATCTGCTGGGGGTGGGGGGGTGGGGAAGCAGTGAAGATTCACTGTGGTTTCCTCTCACGTACCTCACTATCTGCTATCTCTCTTATGACAAAGTATGTTTCTTAACAGAAGGCCATGCAGTGAGTGACTCAGCCCTTGCCCACTTCCAACCATGCTGACCAACCACATTTTTCTGTGGAATCGTTCTTCCCTCCTTTTGACTTGGTCCCTGCCTCTTACAGCTGATTCAGCTTAGCCACACTGAAATCAACAGGAAGGCTTTTGCTTTTCTTCTTTCATACAACATGTCCAAATATAAAGCCGGCCTGCCCCGCCTTACTATCCTATCCTCAAGACAAGCAAGAGTTGCTTTCCATTACAGTCCTTACAAAGTATCCTGTACCATAAGGACTCTATGAATTTATTTTGAATAAAATAGTTTAAGCAAATCCTTCAGATACCTTATCCATAATAAAATTTTTTCACGAAATGAGAGAGTGTTAGGGGGTGGGGAGCGATGTTTTCTAATTATTTTATTTCACATAATCTGTAATTACATTAATACATAGTATAAGCAGACACTTGACTGTTTCTTCTTCTGTTTTGAGGTTTACATATTCAGGTTAGCCCACAACCTTTTGGATCTTCTCACTGAGAAAAATAGGGGATCTCTTTTCTAATCAGACACTTGTCTTTGGGTGTTTTTTGAATCTGAGAACTAGGCTATCATTATAAAGTCAGGAAAATCTCTACTCATCCTCAAGCCATTTTATTATGTAACACTGTCAAATATTTATATAAAGCAGCACACTTTCTTCTCCATGCACAAAAAAAGGTTATGTCTTCTTTAAGTGGCTAAACTATTTTGACTAAACAGACTTTTTATTAAATTTTTTCTGGCCAGATGTGGTAGCTCATGCCTGTAATCTCAGCACTTTAGGAAGCTGAGGCCGGCCGATCACTTGAGGTCAGGTGAGACCAGCCTAGCCAACATGATAAAACCCCATCTCTACTTTAAAAAAAAAAAATTTAGCTGGGTGTGGTGGTGTGTGACTGTAATTCCAACTACTTGGGAGGCTGAGGCAGGAGAATTGCTTGAACCCAGGAGGCGGAGGTTGCAGGGAGCCTAGATCATGCCACTGCACTCCAACCTGGGCGACAGAGTGAGACTCCGACTCAAAACAAGAAAAGAATATTACTTCATAAACAGTTGTGCCTAGTAGCTCAGGAGACTACAATTAAGTCCATTTAAAAAATGTGGTTTTCTGAGATTTCATGTAACACTACCTGAAAAAAAAGTAGAATGATAGAAATTAATTGGAGGCTCTAGAAATTAAATAAGAATATCGGGCTGGGCACAGTGGCTCACCCCTGTAATCCCAGCACTTTGGGAAGCTGAGGTGGGTGGATTACTTGATACCAGGAGTTCTAGACCAGCCTGGCCAACATGGCGAAACCCCATCTCTACTAAAAATACAAAAATTAGCTGGGCGGGGTGGCACACGCCTGTAATCCCAGCTACTCCAGAGGCCAAGGTAGGAGAATCACTTGAACCTGGGAGGCGGAGGTTGCAGTTAGCTGAGATGGCGCTACTGCACTCCAGCCTGGGCAACAGAGCAAGACTCTGTCTCAAGGAAAAAGAAAATGGTTTTCTAAGATTCCATTGATTTTTCCCCTCCGTGATTGTTGTATAGAACCATTCTCTACACAGGCTTATCCAGCTTTAACCTGTTGTCTTTATTTTTTACTAGCTTTTTTTTTTCCTGTCGTTGTTTGTTTGTTTGTTTTGAGATGGAGTCTTGCTCTGTCACCCAGGCTGGAGTGCAGTGGCGAGATCTCGGCTCACTGCAAGCTCTGCCTCCCGGGTTCACGCCATTCTCCTGCCTCAGCTTCCCTAGTAGCTAGGACTACGGGCGCCCGCCACCATGCCCAGCTAATTTTTTTGTATTTTTAGTAGAGACAGGGTTTCACCGTGTTAGACAGGATGGTCTCGATCTCCTGACCTCGTGATCCGCCCGTCTCAGCCTCCCAAAGTGCTGGGATTACAGGCTTGAGCTACCGCGCCTGGCCTGTTTTTTAACCTGCAAAGTCACCTGCCCACTTTCTCTGTTCTTTCTTTTTCACTTAAAAAGTCTTCTTCTGGTCAAGTTTTTTTTGTCCAGTCTATGTAATGCATATTCTTTCTTTTTTTTTGTTTTTTTTTTTGAGATGGAGTCTTACTCTGTCGCCCAGGCTGAAGTGCAGTGGTGCCATCTTGACTCACTGCAACCTCCGCCTCCTGGGTTCAAGCAATTCTCTGCCTCAGCCTCCTGAGTAGCTGGGATTACAGGCTCCCGCCACCACACCCGGCTAATTTTTTTGTGTTTATAATAGAAACAGGTTTTCACTATCTTGGCCAGGCTGGTCTTGAACTCCTGACCTTGTGATTTGCCCGCCTCGGCATCCCAAAGTGCTGGGATTACAGGCGTGAGCCACCGCGCCCGGCCTCTAATGCATATTATTAAAAGGGCTGTGTGTTAGCTTTGCAAAGGTTAGTTTCAGTCAGGAAGTGTTTGATAACTCTTTGTTTTTGCTCCTTGAGCTTTTGTTCCAGGGACAGCCCCTGGTGAGGCAGAGGCTTCAGAAGGCAAGTGGTGGAGGACTCAAGGCCCTCAGGTTTTGTGAATGCTTTCCCATCCAGGCCCTACATCTCATTCTGATCTTTGATTGAATGCCCCTTTGCTATCGGAGGCATTGGTTGTGGTGGAGGTAAGAGTGAAATCAAGGCTGATCACAGTAACTTGAGAGGCCTGGACCAGTGGCATATACTTGTTTTGTGGCCAACTGGTCATGTTAATCATCAGCTTTCTCTAGCCTTCAAGTTAAATAACAAGGCTCACGTTTGTAACTGCATTTCTTTGCGTTGAATGGTAAGGTATAGTTTGAGGTCAGTACTTTCTCAGGACACTCCTGGTGTCGTATGGCGCACTCAGTCACCAGCATTTATTGAGCACCTACTATGTGCCAGACACCAGTTGAGGAGGAGAGGGTGCTCAGATTTGCCCTTTAAGGGCTCCCGTTCCTGGGTGTGTGTAGGGAGGGCATGTAGGGGAAGCCCTCACAGCATACCATGATAATGGCCTGCAAGACTAGCATCTGGCATTAATGGAGCAGCTTCTGTATACAGTTTACAGATATCACCTCTCACCCTTGCCACAGATCATCTTCCGATTTTAAACACAAAGAAAGTGGGCTTGAGCTAGGAATCTCACTCCACGTCACATAACCAGTGAATGTCTAAGCTGGAATTTGCTCCCAAGCCTGCTGGGGTTTTCTCCTACACCTCATGCTTAGAGGTGACAAGAGAGGAGAGATGGGCTGGGAGACTCAGGTTCCTTGGGCCGTCGTGGAAAGCAGCAAGTGACAAGAGTATCCTTAATGGTGTCTGAGGCAGGCAATGGTGGGCCTTTCTTTCCTCTCACACAGCCGGGTTGTTTTTTCTCTTCTTTCTTGATTCATCTCTTTTTCGCTTTCCCTGCTGCTGCCCAATTCTTTGAGCTGCTACTGTGCCTGCTACAGACATCGTTGAACCCTGCCAGAGGCCATCCAGCCACAGGTGTGCTGCCTCCTGCCCAGGGAGAGAGTTCGGGTCCAGGGACTGTCTGTTACTGGGGTCCGTGTTCTGAGCCTGTCTTTGTTAGGGAAGCTGATGTTCAGTTTTTAAGATGCAGGTCTTGGAAATTTCCTGCTTGTTGAGTTGGTGTCCCTTAGTGGTGTGTTTGTGAAGACACCAAAAGGAAAACGTGGCTGGTATGTAGGTCAGCTTTATTGTACACAGAGATCCTCACAGTACCTGTGGCCTTCACCTGGGAAATTCAGGCCCCCAAACCCTTCAGCCCTGACACTAATGGGAAGGCACCGAATGGTGAGAACTTGGTCTTGTGCAGACTTGCGTAGAGAAGAGTCTGTGTGTATGTAAAGTTGATGCATGGCTGGGCATGATGGCTCACTCCTGCCATCCCAGCACTTTGGGAGGCCAAAGTGGGTAGATAACCTGAGGTCAGGAGTTTGAGACCAACCTGACCAACATGGTGAAACCCCGTCTCTACTAAAAAATACAAAAATTAGCCAGGCGTGGTGGCAGGCGCCTGTAATCCCAGCTACTCGGGAGGCTGAGGCAAGAGAATTGCTTGAACCCAGCAGGGGGAGGTTGCAGTGAGCTGAGATCACGCCCTTGCACTTCAGCCTGGGGGACAAGAGCAAGACTCCGTCTCAAAAAAAAAAAAAGTTGATGCATGAGTATCTGTCATGGTTCTCTGGTTTTAAGTAAAAGAAACCAACTCTTCCTTAACTAACGTAGCAAAAAGGATTTATCAGAAGGCATTGGGGTGGTTTATAGGGTAGAAGGAGAAGCTAGAGGATCAGGTCTCAGAAAGATGGCAACTGGGCAGCTTCAGGGATCTCACTTCTGAGAGCCCTGGTGGGGGAATCTGCTCCAGCCATCTCCAGTGTTTGTCACCTTGCTTTGATCACAGTTGGGTCCTATGCCATACATTGGCTGGCAGAGGGCAGGGCATGTTGATGGACAGTCCCATCACACTATCTCATGGTGGAGGGGAAGTTCCCCCAAATAGTTCCCCTCCCTGCATGGGGAGTGTTCTCCCGCTAGGGCACAAACACAGTCTACCACCTCAATGACTGAAAATCTACAATAATACATTCTTAAATATATATTGTGTAGACTTTTAATTTTAATTGTATTATTATTATTATTATTATTTGAGACAGATTCTTGCTCTGTTGCCCAGGCTGGAGTGCAGTGGCATGATCTCAACTCACTGCAACCTCCGCCTCCCGGGTTCAAGCTATTCTCCTGCCTCAGCCTCCTGAATAGCTGGGATTACAGGCATGTGCCACCACGCCCAGCTAATGTTTGTATTTTT
>NW_012115021.1:1254210-1303949 GCF_000951035.1 Colobus angolensis palliatus
AAGTGCTGGGATTACAGGCTTGAGCCACCGCGCCCGGCCTAATGTTTGTATTTTTAGTAGAGACAGGGTTTCACCATGTTGGTCAGACTGGTCTTGAACTCCTGACCTTGTGATCTGCCCGCCTCGGCCTCCCGAAGTGTTGGGATTACAGGCGTGAGCCACTGAGCTCGGCCAATTTTTATTTGTAAGAGCTGTATTGAGGTATAAAATTTCACCCATTTTAAGTGTACAGTTTAATACTTTTCAAGTAAATTTACAGCATCCTGTAACTCTCACCACAGTTTAATTTGAGAATATTTCCGTCACCCCAAAAAGATTCTTCATACCCATCTGCAGTCCATCCCCATTCCCATCCCCAGCCCTAGGCAGCCACTGATCGGTTTTCCGTCTTTTTAGAGTTGAACATAGGTTTTTAAATATGTTCCTGACTGGTGTAACTTTTTCTGGGTATTTTGGAAACTATGTTATACATGAAAGAAAAAAGAGACCCCCCTCTGCCCGCATCAATGGTGTGAAAGTCTGTATCTCACTGGTCTCAGGTTTCTCTGCTTTCTCTTTTAGATCCTTCTCTCCAGTGGACCATAATTTAGGAGAGCGTAGCCCCGGGCTTGATGCTGCCATTATTTACCTCTCAATCTCTCTAAGCCTAAGTCATGGAACCTTCTAGGACTCAGTTCCTCATCTGTAAAATTCAGGAAAAAAAAATAGACACGATGATATCTGATGTTCTTTCCATCTCTAATGCTCAGCACTCATGATCTTTTTTGGTGAAGTCTTTTTTGACAAAAAATCACTTCTTGATTTTCTATGCTCTTCAGAGGACTGAAACAAAACATTAAAATTAAAAATTTATTCTTCAGAACTCACAGAACAGAATAAGTGCAAAAGCAGTAAGTGTGTAACATTTCTACTTTTGAAATGATTAAAGCTTACGGTAGCGAGACCTCTGCGACATTGTGTATATGTGTGTACAGCGGAGGAAATTAATTGGCATCTTTCATTCTCCTTCATGCTTTCTGGTTTATTCAAATATTTATTGAAGCAGACAGGATGCCAGGTGAGGGATTTAGAATCCTGGCAAAGATAAGGGCTTTTCCCGGATGAAGGTTGCAGTCTGGTTGGGGTAAGTCAGTGTGAAATTATAGCAAGGTGAGCTGGTCCTAGGAGAGAGGAAGGACAGTGAGCAGAGGGAGGTAGGGAGGGACTGGGTCACAGAACAGGGCCATGGATATACCACCATCACCACCTCCGCTACTGTGAGAAACTGGCCCTGAGAAGCTGCTAGGCAGCTGGCTTAGCCAACCCACAGTTAAAAACCACCCATTTCATCTTTGAGGGAGGAGACATTCCAGCAAGTTTGAAGGTAGAGATAGGGGAGGGTGAAGTGTTTTGCGTTTCTAAGCAGATCTCTTATCTCCCCTGGCTCTATCTTTTTGTAACATGGGGTTAACTGTAGCATTGGTTTTTGCAGTGACTGTAGATATAGCAAACTTGTGGAGGCTGGCTTTTGGCACAGCAGACAGCTGGAGGGTGGTATTTTTCTGATGGGGAGATGTTCTTAAGTTTTGTAATTTATGGTGTCTTTAAATATGGGATTTCGTTTACTGTTACCCTAATTACACCTCTGATGTATTTTATTTATCTTAATGCTTTAATTTTCTGCTCATGCCCAGAGGTAATTTCTCAAAGGGTACCACTTAAAAAAAAGTCTTAGGTAATGTTTCATCCTTCCTGCAGTTACCTGCAGCCTCTTGAAGGCAAGGAAATGGGTTTTGGGGGCACAGACTTTCTTCTGGGCTCTTGTGATATAATTTTGGTTGTGTTTGTATCATCCAAGATCTTCACCACCTGTTTGCCAAGTATCCTAAACCATTCTGTTCTATAGGGACATGATACAAGCCACATGTCATTTTAAATGTTCTAGTAGTCACATTAATAACATTTTAAAAAGGTAAAATTAATTTGAATAATATATTTATTTAACCCAGCAGATCTAAAACATCACTTCAACATGCAGTTGATATGAAAATAATGAGCTATTTCACATTATTTTTTTCTAAACAAGTCTTTGGAACTTGGGATGTATCTTATAGCACATGTCAGTTCAGACTAGCCACATTCCAAGTAGTCATTAGCCACATTTGCAGTGACACTGTATTGGACAGCAAAGTTCTAAACCTCTCAAAGGCTTGCAGAGGGCGCTGGAAAGAGCCCTTAGAGTGGGTGGGAGAGACATATCCTCATGATTTATGAGCTCTTAACAAAGCCACAGGTTTCCTCTTCTTAGAGAAACCTGATATGTAAAAAAAAATTCATCTTGACAGGAAAGGTAAAGCAGGAAGTAATTATTCATGTTACAAAAGAATTAACCACAGGATCTTTTAAATAGCAAGCTCGCTTAGTGCACGGAAGAATATGACTCAATTTGCAAAATGTGATTGACACTTGACATTTTAGTAGCACCTTTGTTGGGCTGGGAATGGTCTATCATCATAAAATGCAACCTGAGCGGTCAGTTGATCAAGTCTTTATTGAGCACCTACTGCATGTCATGGATCCTTATAGGGGCCCCAGCAGAACTAAGGGTGATCCATACCCAGAAGGCATTCAGGGGCTCACGGGGAAGACAAGACACAGCTTGGGATTGCTTCAGTGGCAGGGGCCAGGGAGGTCTTGGGTCTAGAAGAGCTTAGAAGGTGATGTGGAGGCAGTCAGGGCCCAGCTGTGGCCAGAAGGCCAGGAGGCTGTACATGATTACTTAAGTTTAAAGAAAGGGCAATGGCCGGGGTGGTCGCTCATGCCTGTAATCCCAGCACTTTGGGAGGCCAAGACAGGCAGGAACATTTGAAGTCAGCCTGACCAACACAGTGAAATCCTGTCTCTACAAAAAATACAAAAATTAGCTGGGTGTGGTGTGCACCTGTAGTCCCAGCTACTTGGAAGGCTGAGGTGGGAGGAACTCTTGAGCCTGGGAGACGGAGGTTGCAGTGAGCTGAGATAGTGCCACTGTACTCTAGCCTGGGCAACAGAGCCAGACCCTGTCTCAAAACAAAAAATCTTTTTTTAGTATCTTCTTAATTATGTATAGATTGTATACATATATTACTGTACTAATTGAAGATCAAGAAAACCCCAGAGAAGCTCTTACACTGTTATTATTAGGCTTAACAAACTTTTGAAACACATACAATTGAGTATTGTATGCCTTTAGACATTGGTGGAAAAATGAAGACATTTTCTTCATGATTCAGGTATATAGTTTTAAAATATCTTGCTAATCCTGATGGTTCCACACCAATGTCAAGGGTGGAAGGAAACCCATATTACGAATGATCTTGATAACTGAAAGTTTGGGGGCCATCTCCCCGTAAGATCTGATGTGTCTTCTCCATGTGGCGGGCAAAGAACTCCCAGCAGAAGCTGAAGTGACACCTCTATCATTTTTCCTTCCTTCCTTCCTTCCTTCCTTCCTTCCTTCCTTCCTTCCTTCCTTCCTTCCTTCCTTCCTTCCTTCCTTCCTTCCTTCCTCCCTCCCTCCCTTCCTCCCTTCCTCCCTCCCTTCCTTCCTTCCTTTTTTTTTTTTTTGATAGAGTTTTGCTCTTTCACCCAGGCTGGAGTACAGTGGCACAATCTTGGCTCACCGTAACCTCCACCTTCTGGTTTCAAGCAATTCTCCTGCCTCAGCTTCCGGGGTAGCTAGGATTACAAGCACCTGCCACCAAGTCCGGCTAATTTTTGTATGTTTAGTAGAGATGGGGCTTCACCATGTTGGCTAGGCTGGTCTCAAACTCCTGACCTTGTGATCAGCTGGCCTTGGCCTCCCAAAGTGCTGAGATTACAGGCATGAGCCATTGCGCTTGGCCAGCTCTACCATTTTCTTGGCACTTGGCCTCGTGTTGTCTACAGCTCCTACTTTCTTTACACAAATCTTTTCAAGCAGCTGACGCACTTTGTGAGGGTGATTTCAGCAAGAAGGGGTCATAGCCATAAGGAGGCTTTCCTAGGAGGCACCAGAGAACTGCAGGGCACCCCATGGTGGGGACACAGTCAAACCATATCAGATGAGAATTATTAGCTTTGACATACAACTGAGACCTAGAGAAGTTAGCATCATATAGAATGCTGGTGCTTGCTCTGGTGGTACTCCTTGGTTCCACTGTCCCTCTGGCTGCTTCCTGCCCCTTGAAGGATCCTTGACTGTGTGTCCTGGAGGCTGGGTGAAGGAGCCTGTGCCATTCTGTCAGTGGAACAATAGATGAGTTGAATTATTACTTTTTTAAAGTTAAAACAAAATGAATAGACGTTGTAATTTTTTTCTCCCATCGCCTCAATGGATGCTTGAAGCAAACACATCCCACTGGAGAGCACTAGGTCAGAAAATAAGCTTAGCTTCTTTGCTGAGCTTTAGGCTCTTTAACTGGGAAGATAGGCATCAGAATGTTGGGAGGGTTAAGTGAGATAGTGTAGGAAAAAGTATCTGGCACATGAACAGTGGTTACTGTAATCTCAGTTCCTACAGCAAAGCTTTTTTGTTTGTTTTTGAGTCAGGATCTCACTCTGTCACCCAGGCTGGAGTACATTGGTGCAGTCATGGCTCACTGCAGCCTCAAACTCCTGGGCTCAAGCCATCCTTCTGCCTTACCCTCCCCAGTTGCTGGGACTACAGGTGCGTGTCACCATGCCTGGCTAATTTTAAAATTTCTTTTGTAGAGATGGAGTCTTGCTATGTTGCCCAGATTGGGCTCGAACTCCTGGCCTCAAGTGATCCTCCCACCTTGGCCTCCCAAAGTGTTGGGATTACAGATGTGAGCTGGCAAAGGTTTAATCAATATCTAGGCGATCTGAGGAAAGCTGTGTTTTAATTGACCTGTTCCAATTGTTATGATGGCTCATTTTAACTGCTGGGGTTAGGGGCGTAGCATGATACCATAAAGTTAGAGTGTTCATGCCTGCGTATTGTCAGGAACACAGAGAAATCTGCAAAGGTTGCCTTGTTCATGTTCTTCCACTCCTCCTTTCTGTTAATAAGTGATAAGAATGGTTCACAACGCAACTTCATCCTGGGCAGATTTATGCAGTAAAGTCAGCCAGCTAACTTTGGAATACAAAAATGATATAGGAAAGGAATTTCCACTTCGAGTTGCTTATGAACTGTCTGGTTTAGCAGATGTTATGAGTGGACAGACAGAGCACGCCAACTTGGGTGGATAGGATGTTTGGAACCGAAAGTGCTTTGGGAATGTATCCCAAATGGATATGCAAAGCCCATGTGACGGGCACCCACTCACCTACCAGTGTTTTTCCTTGAAAACCTATCTCAGTTTATTGAAGTTTGTTGTTGTTGTTTTAAACTCATTTGTGCTTTTTGTCTCCTATTTAAGAAATCTTTGCCAAACCTAAGGTCATTAAGATTTTCTCCTATCCATTCTTATAAAAAGTTTTACAATTTTAGCTCTTACACTTAGGTCTGTGATCTATTTGAGTTAATTTTAGTATATGCATGCTTTACAGAGCTCATTTAACTTTCCCTCTTCCATTATTTTATCATAATTTCTGAATTGCTAATTCACCACTTGGGGTTTTATCTAATTTTTGCTATCCTTGTATTCATTCATTTGCCATTCATTCATTCATATGGATCTGCAAATAAAAAAGGAAAAGGTGGCCGGGCACGGTGGCTCACGCCTGTAATCCCAGCACTTTGGGAGGCCGAGGCGGGCAGATCATCTGAGGTCAGGAGTTCGAGACCAGCCTGGCCAACATGATGAAACCCCGTCCCTACTAAAAATACAAAAATTAGCGGGGTGGGGTGGCGTGCATTCAAGGAGAATCGCTCGAACGTGGGAGGCGGAAGTTACGGTGACCTGAGATTGCGCCACTACACTCCAGTCTGGGTGACAGAGTGAGACTCCATCTCAAAAAAAAAAGGAAAAGGTTATGAAATTGGTTCATATTGAGGTGGTCATGAGGAGAAGCCCAGTTTAAATGAATTGCATAATTTATATATGGATAAGTTAACTAGTTTTTGGATTGGTTAATGCTGCTAATTTGCATTGGCACTTTGTCAATGAGAAGACCCACCTTTCTTACCTGTTGCCTTTGCTCGTTACCAAGTATGAGAGGTTGCCGTAGATCAGGAAAACAATGTAACATGGAATTGATGTGTAAGAGCTCATCTGTTGAGAGGGCAGTTGTGGTTTTGATGTGGGCAGTCTGAGACATTGGCTTGGCCAGCCGGGCCCTCTATACCAGCTGTCTTTACAAGTGTTATCACTGCAAGATGAGTGTTACCTCCGTAGGATGGTGTTACTAGTCTGTTCTTATGCTGCTAATAAAGACATACCCAAGATTGGGTAATTTATAAAGGAAAGAGGTTTAATGGACTCAGTTCAGGCCTCCTGGGGAGGCCTCAGGAAACTTACAATCATGACAGAAGGGAAAGCAAGCACATCCTTCTTCACATGGTGGCAGGAAGGAGAAATGCCAAACAAAAGGGGGAAAAGCCCCTTATAAAACCATCAGATCTTGTGAGAACTCACTATCACAAGAACAGCATGAGGGTAACTGCCCTCATAGTTCAATTACCTCCCACCGGGTCCCTCCCACAACACTTGGGGATTATGGGAACTACAATTCAAGGTGAGATTTGGGTGGGGACACAGCCAAACCATATCAGATGGGGATTATTAGCTTTGACATTTTGTACAACTGAGACCCAGAGAGGTTAGCATCACATAGTATTGGTGGGGGATGGGAGACCCAGAAGTTAAACTGACATCTGTTGTCTGTACACTGAGCTCAGGGAGACAATGCTGGACACCCTCTGGGTGGGGCAAATGTTGTTAGCTGGCTGTCATCATGCAGCTTCCCCTCTGAAGCGCCTGCTAGCCCCAAGACCTGTAGGCCACCCTGCCTGTGCCTGACCACGGACCAGCACTTTGTGGTTTCTGTGCTATAGGCTTCAGGTTAACCAACATCGGGTTACTGTGTGTGGCCCTGTTATTTTGAATATTTGTAGAGGGGAAGTCCCTTTAATGTGACTTTACTGGCCTTCAAGGGATACTGGGCCTCAGCCTTCTCCAACATCTGACCTAAATTACTTTGTTTTCCCTGTTCCTTCCAGTGGAGGCCATAGTGGAGTTTGACTACCAGGCCCAGCACGACGATGAGCTGACGATCAGCGTGGGTGAAATCATCACCAACATCAGGAAGGAGGATGGAGGCTGGTGGGAGGGACAGATCAACGGCAGGAGAGGTTTGTTCCCTGACAACTTTGTAAGAGTGAGTACAAAGCAAAACCCTTTTCCTGTCTCCTGTATGGGCTCTGCTGAGCAAAGGCTATGGGGGTGCTTGAGGATGAATTGCATGAACTCTCTTAGGGGATGGCTTGAACTCCTTTGTGATATCAAGAGAAGCATGGATAGTTTTGCCCTTGGTATCTGGGATACTTGTTTTGAAATTGCTTTTTTAAGGCTCAGGATGATCTCTTTCCACTGTGTATCACTTCTTAGAATATGCTAAGGCTGGGCACAGTGGCTCACGCCTGTAATCCCAGCACTCAGGGAGGCTGAGGTGGGCAGATCACTTGAGATCAGGAGTTTGAGACCAGCCTGGCCAATATGGTGAAACTCCATCTCTACTAAAAAAAAAAAAATACAAAAATTAGCCAGGTGTGGTGGCATGTGCCGGCATGTGCCTGTAGTCCCAGCTACTTGGGAGACTGAGGCAGAAGAATCATTTGAACTCGGGAGGTGGAGGTTTCAGTGAGCCCACATTGTGCCACTGCATTCCAGCCTGGGCAAGAGAGCGAGACTGTCTCAAAAAAAAAAAAAAAAAAAGTAAAGCTTGTTAAATTGTTGTATGTACTTGTTTATTTACTTTGGGAGTTTAAAAGAATTTTACTTTTTTCTATTCCTTGCAAAATGGAGGTAAAACTCAGTTTTGACCACTTAAATGAAATAACAATTAAATGTAGAATTCAGCCAGACATAGTGGCTCATGCCTATAATCCCAGCACTTTGGGGGGTTGAGACAGGAGGGCCACTTGAGCCCAGGAGTTT
Organism: Colobus angolensis palliatus; assembly: GCF_000951035.1. Taxonomy (NCBI): domain Eukaryota; kingdom Metazoa; phylum Chordata; class Mammalia; order Primates; family Cercopithecidae; genus Colobus; species Colobus angolensis. The sequence continues at coordinate 1,262,271 of NW_012115021.1, forward strand.
GAGACCAACCTGGGCAATATAGGGAGACCCCTGTCTCTACAAAAATAAAATAAAAAAATTAGTCAGGCATGCTGGTTTGCACCTGTAGTCTCAGCTACTTGGGAAGCTGTGGTGGGAGGATCACTTGAGCCCGGGAGGTTGAGACTCCTGTGAGCCATGATCATGCCAGAGCACTCCCTGTCTCTAAATAAATAAACAAATAAATAAATGTAGAATCTAAATCATGGAATGTTTTTTGAGACGGAGTCTCGCTCTGTCGCCCAGGCTGGAGTGCAGTGGCACGATCTCCACTCACTGCAAGCTCCGCCTCCCGGGTTCATGCCATTCTCCTGCCTCAGCCTCCCATGTAGCTGGGACTACAGGCACCCGCCACCACACCCGGCTAATTTTTTGTATTTTTAGTAGAGACAGGGTGGTCTCAATCTCCTGACCTCGTGATCCGCCAGTCTCGGCCTCCCAAAGTGCTGGGATTACAGGCGTGAGCCACTGCACCTGGCCTGTGGAATGCTTTAAATGAATGAATGAATATAGAATTCAAATTATGCAATGTTTTCCACCTTTGTATTCATATTGCCTTTTTTCTTTTTTTTTTTTTGAGACAGAGTCTTGCTCTGTTGCCCAGGTTGGAGTGCAGGCATGATCTTGATCTCAGCTCACTGCAACCTCCACCTCCCAGGTTCAAATGATTCTCGTGCCTCAGCCTCCCGAGTAGCTGGGATTACAGGCACGTGCCACCATGTCTGACTAATTTTTGTATTTTTTTTTAGTAGAGATGGGGTTTCACCATATTGGCCAGGCTAGTCTCAAACTCCTGACCTCAAGTGATCCGCCCACCGCAGCCTCTCAAAGTGCTGGGATTACAGGTTTGAGCCACCACGCCTGGCTCATATTGCCTTTTTGATAGGAGCAGTATCATTTTCCCTTACCCTTTTATGTCCATGAAGCATTGAACAAAACTTACTTCTTCAGTAATGTTTTGAAAATTATGCCTTTTGGAGAAGTCATCTACAGGTTAATTATAAAAATGTAACTCATTCATATTAATAAATTACCACACAGTTGTAAGTAATACTTTGAATTGTTGGGTAGAGAAGGATCACCTGGAGGCTGTTCCTCATGGGGAATATTAACTAGGTCTAAAAGTCCCCATGCCATAAACTTTCTATCTCATACTGGAGAAGAATGGATTGTTCTCAGAAGAATGGATTGTCCTCAGTAGGAAGACCTGCATGCAGAAGTCCCCAGGTCCCCTGCTGTAGTCTCCATGTTACCAGATAATACTTAAGAGGACTGTGCCTTGGATACAGGGAGGCAGGTAGTATGGGGAACCTTGGGCCCAGAGAAGCAGGTGACCCCCACCAAAGGAGCCCTGAGGGCTGGGTGGGAGGGGTTTTTTTTTATGACAAGGGGTTGTTGATGAAAAATGTGTGATATACACTGGACTTCCAATCACTATCCTCTCAGAGTCTAAAATGAATAGAAACCTATTTAAATCTTTCTTTAGGATCTTGTCTCAGGGTGATCCCGCTAGCATTTCTGTTTTCTTTTCTCTTTGGTGTGAAAAGGCTGGGGAGAGTTTTGTAGGGAACATGCTACTAAACATTGCTTTCTGGAGTTGTAGGAATATAGGCTTTCCCTGCACTGGACTACACTTGAATCCAGCCTCTTGCTCCCATTTTAAGAGTGGGAAAGTGCTGCATCTGGGCCACCACAGATTGACTCTGTGGAGGTGTGAATGGGAGTTCTTTTGCATATCCAAACAAAGACCCCAGTTTTAGGAAAGGAGCATCCCTGAAGTTGAGCTGCATTCTAGTGTGGAAAGAGGGTTTTTCCAGATAAAAGGGGCAGTTGTTAGAGTGAAGATGAAGGAGGAAGGAATGACAGAGGGGGACTGTGGGAAAGAGAGAAGACCCTGGGAAGGAGGGAAGACTGTGGGAAGGATAGCAAGATTGTGGGAAAGTGAGCAGGACTGTGGGGAAGAGAGAGGAGGGCCCTGGGAAGGAAGGAGGACTGTGGGAAGGTGAGGTGGACGATGGGAAAGAGGGAGCAGGACCCTGGGAAGGAAGGAGGACTGTGGGAAGGGGAGAAGGATCGTGGGAAAGAGAGAGGAGGACCCTGGGAAGGAAGGAGTACTTTGGGAAGGCGAGGAGGACTGTGGGAAAGAGGGAGCAGGACCCTGGGAAGGAAGGAGGATTGTGGGAAGGGGTGGAAGACTGTGGGAAAGACAGAGGAGGACCCTGGGAAGGAAGGAGGACTGTGGGAAGGGGAGAAAGACCATGGGAAAGAGATAGGAGGACCCTGGGAAGGAAGGAAGAATGTGTGAAGGCAAGGAGGACTGTGGGAAAGAGGGAGGAGGGCCCTGGGAAGGAGGGAGGACTGTGGGAAGGAGAGGAGGACCGTGGGAAGGAGAGGAGGACCATGGGAAAGAGAGAGGAGGAGCCTGGGAAGGAGAAGGGACTGCAGCATCAGCTCCAGTTTTGAGGGTAGGTAGTATTTTGAACACCTTTATGTGTCTTGTTGGCCTAGTGTCACCTCGTTTTAAACCATGAATCTACAGATTCAGAAAACTGAGTTGGAAGGCACTGAGAAAGCCTATGGAATTTGCTCATAGCATAGGGCTGGCACGCTGTCAGTGACTGTGGAGGGAACCAGGGCAGGGAAATGCAGTGCAGGAACTGCCCGCGCGAGAGCTGGAAACTGACCCTCCCCCTGCTCAGAGAGGACTCCTTGCTGTGAAATGGAGGTGATGTCTTGACCAGAAGGTCTCGCCATTGCCCCACCTGCTCTGCTTTGGGCTAGGCCAGTGTGGGCATGGCAGCAGGCTCCTGTCCTGTGGCTTCCTATGGGCTTTGGCTCAAGGGAAGCCCTGGTGGGAGATGGCAGGGAGGGAGGGAGGCGAGTGAGATTGGGAGGCGGGGGAAGGCGGTTATCCCGCCAGCTCCCTGCTCATGTGGATTTTGGTCTGGCCCTGTCCCTCATGGGATGGGTGGCTGCTCCAGTCAAGCTCACCTTCCTCCTTACCCCTCTCTCCACTTTCCTTCAGGTCTGGGGGTTCCCTTGTTTTAAGTCCCGGGCTACCACCTTGGGCTTTCTTTATACCTCACCCACCCTGTGAAAGTCTATTAATCCTACCCAAGATTACCCTAATTCGAGTGGGCCATCTGTTTCCTTTTGAGAACCCGACTACCTCATCGGCCTGTTCAGAGGATTAAACCAGAGAATGCTGGAAATTGTTTAGCACAGTGGCCAGCCCCCCAGTGAGTGTGCCGCAGTGCTGGTCACTGGGTGAGGGAATGGATCCTCTCCTCTGGGCCTGAGTTGCCCTGCACTCACCTGCTCAGGTGTCCTCTAGTTTCAGCTGGAGCACTTCAAGGGAGGGGAAGTCATGCTCTTGAGAGATGCTTGTTCTACCTAGGGCAGAAAGGATGTAGCAGGAGTGGCTGGGGCTGCGCTACTTGTAGCTGTCACATTTGGCAGAAAAAGAAACTTCTATTCTTTCAGATGGCTGAGTCTATTTTCAAGTCTTCACCCACTGGAAATGTTTTAGGCCTATTACTGAAAATTCAGTAGGTGGATGCAGTGGAGTTTAACAATAACCAGGACTCTGTAGAGAATTCTAAAAGCTGAAAAAGCATCTTTAGGTAATAATTATCATATTGGCATAAGTGTGCACTTTTGAAAGTAGCTTTATGCATGTCCTATTTGGTGTAAGAATAATGTGTCCCCAGATTGAATTGGGTAATCTTGTGGAATCTCATTTATTTATTTATTTTTTTGAGATGGAGTTTCGCTCTTGTTGTCTAGGCTGGAGTACAATGGTGCAATCTCAGCTCACCGCAACCTCCGCCTCCCAGGTTCAAGCGATTTTCCTGCCTCAGCCTCCCGAGTAGCTGGGATTACAGGCGTGCACCACCACGCCTGGCTAATTTTTGTATTTTTAGTAGAGACAGGGTTTCTCCATGTTGGTCAGGCTGGTCTCAAACCCCCTACCTCAGGTGATCCGCCCGCCTCAGCCTCCTAAAGTGCTGGAATTACAAGCGTGAGCCACCACGCCCTGTCAGGAATCCCATTTTTATACCCACATGCCTTTCTGTCCATGTTACCACTGTCAGAGAGCCTACCTTAAGCATTTTCTTTTTTTTTTTTTGAGATGGGTTGTACTCTGTTGCCCAGGCTAGAGTGTAGTGACATGTTCACGTCTTACTGCAGTGTCAGTCTAGACTCAAGTGATACTCCCACTGCAGCCTCCTCACTAGCTGGGACTATAGGCGCACACCACCACACCTGGGCTAATTTTTGTGTTTTTAGTAGAGATGGGGTTTTGCCATATTGCCCAGGCTGGTCTTGAACTTCTGGCCTCAAGTGATCCTCCCTCCTCGGCCTCCCAGAATACTGGGATTACAGACATGAGCCACCATGCCCAGCCAAGCATTTTCTTGATTCATTTAGCAGATCCTTATTCAGTGTCCCATTTGAGCATGGTCCTCCAGAGTGTTGGGATTCGTATCCACCTTCATCTGAGTGCAGTCTCAGTCTCTCAAGAGAAAAATACCAGCCATTCCGCAGGTATACTGAGCAGCAGGCCATCCCATTGTTAAGAAGATACGTGTGCTTTGTCAGCTCTCGGGCTATTTTTTTATCATGCAGAAATGTACCCAGCTAGGCCACATGCCTTTTTAGGTTTATCTCTCTTTTATTTAATTTGTTCGTATTTTATTTATTGTAAATATGGAAGAAGAATCTTTTAAAATATCCCTTATCTTTCTTTTCTCTCTCTCTCTCCCCACCTACATCTTTTTTTGAGACAGGGTCTCACCCAGGCTGGACAGTGGCGTGATCACGGCTCACTGCAGCCTCAAACTCCTGGGCTCAAGCATTTCTCCCACCTCAGCCTCCTGAGTAGCTGAGACCACAGGTGTGAGCCACCACACCTGGCTAATTAAAAGAAAAGTGTGTAGAGACGGGGTCTCACTATGTTGCCTAGGCTGGTGTTAAACTCTTGGGCTCAAGCAGTCCTCTCACTTTGGCCTCTTAAAGTGTTGGGATTATAGGCATGAGCCACTGTGCCTGGCCCCCACCCACTTATTTTGGAATATGTTTTTCTTTATCCCTCCCCCTTTACAAAAGTATTCATTTTTAAGGTGAAATTTATGTAGAGTAAAATGCACACGTCATATGTCTATGGCTTGATGATTTTTTTTTGTTTCTACGTAAGTGTGTACCTCTATAACCACCACCCAGATCAATACTATTTCTGTCCTTCTAGAAAGTTCCACCATGCCTGTAAAAGGGAAGGGGGAAATGTCAGAGGCGTTGGAACCAGAGCAACTGCATCTTGAATAGGGGTTAGGTAAAATAAGGCTGAGACCTACTGGGCTGCATTCCTAGATGGTTAGGCATTCTAAGTCACAAGATGAGATAGGAGGTCAGCAAGAGATACAGATCATAAAGACCTTGCTGATAGAACAGGTTGCAGTAAAGAAGCTGGTTAAAACCCACCCAAAACAAGATGGTGACGAGAGTGACCTCGGGTCATCCTCACTGCTACACTCCAGTGGTGCCATGACAGTTTACAAATGCCGTGGCAATGACAGGAAGTTATCCTATATGGTCTAAAAAGGTGGGGAACTCGCAGTTCCGGGAATTTCCCACCCCTTTCTTGGAAAGCTCATGAATAATCCACCCCTTGTTTAGCATATAATCCAGAAATAACCATAAAAATGGGCAACCAGCAGCTCTCAGGGCTGCTCTGCCTATGGAGTAGCCATTCTTTTATTCCTTTACTTCCTTCTTCCTCTTTTTTGTTTGGAGACGGAATCTCGCTCTGTCACCAGGCTGGAGTGCAGTGGGGAGATCTCGGCTCATTACAACCTCTACCTCCCCGCTTTAAGCGATTCTCTTGCTTCAGCCTCCCGAGAAGCTGGGACTACAGGTGTGTGCCACCATGCCCAGCTAATTTTTGTATTTTTAGTGGAGACAGGGTTTCACCATGTCGGTCAGGATGTTCTCGATCTCTTGATCTTGTGATCTGCCTGCCTCGGCCTCCCAAATTGCTGGGATTACAGGCATGAGCCACTGCGCCCAGGCACTTTGCTTTCTTAATAAACTTGCTTTCATTAAAGAAAATAAAGAAAAGAAAAGAAAATTCCATCAGGCCTTTTCCCAGTGATTCCCCTTCCCCAAGGGAATTGATCATCATATATTAGTTTTACCTGTACTAGAATTTTATATAAATGGAGTCATACAATATGTGTTCTTTTATATATGACTAGTGCACACCAAAGTGTTTTTGCGTACATCGGTACTTTGTTCTTGCTGTATAGTATCCCATTATGATGAATTTCCCATAATTTGTTTAGCCAGTATTTTGTTGATGGATATTTGGGTTATTTCCAGTTTGAGGATTTTATTGATAGAGGCTCTGAACATTCTTGCATGTTGTCTTATGGACATTCGGACTAATTGCTCTTACATATACACACATGTAAGAGTGGAATTGCTGCTGTCACTGACTTTCAACCTGTTGATTTTTCTCTGTGTAAAGCTGTGGCTTCCATTGGGTGAGGGGAGGAGGTGCCATACCTGTGCCTGGAGCCTCATTTGCGCCACACTAGTCAATTTAGCTAATCAGCCTGAATCTTGTCATAATGTAGCCACCTATGAATATGACTGGTGAGGCATTCTGATGCACAGAACCCAATCTCCCAGTGATGATTTGATTATTGGGCCCCAGGAACTGACAAAGACTAATTCTTAATTTTTTTTTTTCTTTTTAGACAGTCTTGCTTTGTCACCCTGGCTGGAGTGCAGGGGTGGGATCATAGCTCACTGTAGCTTCAAACTCCTGGGCTCAAGTGATCCTCCTGCCACAGCCTCCCAAGTAGCTAGGACCACAGGTACATGCCACCTCATCCAGGTAATTTTTTTGTATTTTTTGCATAGACGGGGTTTCGCCATGTTGCACAGGCTGGTCTGCAACTCCTGTGCTCAAGTGATCCTCCCGCCTCGGCTCCCAAAGTGCTGGGATTACAGGCATGGGCCACCGTGCCTGGGCGGGTCTTGCTATGTTGTTCAGGCTGGTCTTGAACGCCTGGGCTCAAGTGATCCTCCCGCCTTGGCCTGCCGAAGTGTTGAGACTGCAAATATGAGCCACTATATCAGGCCTATTCTTATATTGTTAAAAACATACGAAGAGCATGTGTCAAAGTTTCGCTGAACTTACTTAATGAGGAAACTAGCAGAATAACAAAACCAACTCAGTGAGGATATGAGGAACTCAGTGGAAAAAAAAAAAACTCAGTGGAAAAAGGAATGTTCAAATAAGATTGCTGAGTTAGGTTCAAAACTGGTTCATGTCTTACAGAACAATAAAATCTTTACCTTTGGGGTTATCATCTCTACCAGAAAAGAAGAAAGAGAAAACAGCATGCCTTATCATTTTTCTACATTATCTTCTGACTTTTATAGGATTGTAAAATATCCTAGTAGTGTTAGTTAAATCAAATTACGTTTTCAGAGTCAGATGACCCTCCTGGCGGGGAATGGGGGGAGTGCGTATTAAAAATGCAATAGCAGGACATTAAAAGGTCACATGATCATCTTTTTTGCCTAGTTTCTAAGTTTTGGTTTTTTTTTTTTTGACAGACCATGACACACCATAATATGGGGTACAATAATAGGAAAAACTAGGATGAATTCTTAAAGTCATTTAATGAAGGAAAAAAAAAAAAAAGACTGTGCTTCTGGGACCTCAGACTGCTACCTAAAACAGAAAACCAGGCACCTATTTCAGGGAGATGTGGACTCTTTCACAGGGATTAATTGTCCCATGTTGGATTTAATTACCAGTATCTTCCTTTTAAAACCTTAACCCTCAGATCCAGACAACATTGTTCTTTAGTCAAGCAAAGCATGTGTAAGCAGCCTTTTTCTGAGTTCTCCTGGAAGGGACCCACAGCTATACATTTTCAAATGAATTTTAAAAGAAAAAAGCCTTGAAACTATAGCTCGGGCTGATGTGCATGTGTCTGCCTCCTCTTTTAGGGGACATTTGTCTGTTAGGGGACATTTGATAAAGTTCAACAGGACACAGGCCCTCAACATTTTGTAGCTCACAGATAGACATGTGGAAGGCAGGAAGCTATGATAGGGGTTAAAAGAATATGCTTGTTGATCTTTAAATTTATCTGACTCTGTCTGTGAGGAAGTGAACTGTTTTCTCTGCCTGTTTTTGTATGTGTTCGGCAAAAGTACATTTTCCCCTCTGCCTGCCCAGTTGTTGACGGGTGAAGTGTGTACACTTGCAGCTTGCATGTCCTATGTGTGCTGAGCATGACCATTTGCACCTCGCTTGCCGTGGCCTCAGCTTTCATTTGCTAGTGTTTTAGATCTCTCTTTGGCACATTTAGAGCCCATTTTGATATTTGTTTAAAGTGGTTGGTGAATGTGGCTGTTCTTTTTTGATCCATGAGGCGAAAGGCCAGTATTTTGCAAAATTGTACCACTCCGAGATAAAGCTCACAGTTACTTTGTTCTTCTTGATTTATGAAGGGATCACAAATCTTTTTTTTTTTTTTGAGACGGAGTCTCGCTCTGTCGCCCAGGCTGGGGTGCAGTGGTGCGGTCTCGGCTCACTGCAAGCTCCGCCTCCCGGGTTCACGCCATTCTCCTGCCTCAGCCTCCTAAGTAGCTGGGACTACAGGCGCCCGCCACCGCGCCCGGCTAATTTTTTGTATTTTTAGTAGAGACGGGGTTTCACCGTGGTCTTGATCTCCTGACCTTGTGATCCGTCCGCCTTGGCCTCCCAAAGTGCTGGGATTACAGGCGTGAGCCACCGCGCCCGGCCGGGATCACAAATCTACTTCTTCAACAAGTGTCATAAAGTAGATTTTCAGGTTACTGTTCTACATTCAAAGACCCTGACATGGATCTCTTTAATCACATTTCACTTTTCTTTAAACTTTAAACTCAAGGGCCATTAATTTTGTGAATTATATGGATGATTGTTTTCAAGATGTTTGTCTCTCTTCACAAGCTAGCAGTAATTTTTCTGGGTGTGTTAATTAATTAATTAATTTATTTAGAGACAGTGTGTCATTCCATCACCTATGCTGGAGTGTAGTGGTATGATCATGGCTCACTGCAGTCTCAACCTCCCAGGCTCGGATGATTCTACCACCCCAGCTTCCCAAGTAACTGGGACTAGAGGCATGCACCACCTCACCTGTTTTTTTTTTTTTTAATTTTTCGTAGAGATGGGGGTATCACTATGTTGCCCAGGCTGGTCTTGAACTCCTGGGCTCAAGTGATCCTTTCGCCTTGGCCTCCCAAAATGCCAGGGTTATAGGCGGGAGCCACTGTGCCCAGCCCAGGTATGTATTATAATGTGCAGAGCCTCATCGTGCTCACAACATTTAGTCCTGGTGTCCTTGGGCATGTGGGCATCTGCTGTGTGTTAGGCACCAGAGGATATAAATTCAAATGAGACAGACTGAATGGAATATTGTCACAAATGTAACTTCTCCTAGAGGATGATAGTTTTAGCTCCTATGACCTGCCCTTGGGAATTCTGTGCTTTAAACATTGTTCTACAAAGATACTCTGTAAAGATGGTCCAGATTAAAATGCCACTTGAGAAATTTCTGGCTGAATTCATCCGGCAACTGTTAGAATGTGCTAAATGAACCTACAGTTAGCTTTTTGGCCCTGATGGCTGTGTTACTTTATGGAGTAATAGTGGCTGCATTCTATTCAAGGCGTACTGGCTGCCTGGCATTGTATGTATGATCTACCTATGTCTGTCTGTGTACAGTGACAAAAATTTGTTAAGCACTTACTGTATGCCAGGCAGGAATGAGGCCAAGCCCTTTCCATGTTTTTTTGTTTATTTGTTTTTTGAGATTGAGTCTCACTCTGTCACTCAGGCTGGAGTGTGGTGGTGCAATCTGGGCTCACTGCAACCTCTTACTCCCAGGTTCAAACAGCTCTCGTGCCTCAGCCTCCCGAGTAGCTGGGATTACAGGCGTCCACCACCATGCCTGGCTGATATTTGTATTTTTAGTAGAGACGGGGTTTTGCCATGTTGGCCAGGCTGGTCTCAAATACCTGGTCTCAAACAATCCACCTGCCTCGGCCTCCCAAAGTGCCGGGATTACAGGCATGAGCCACCATGCCCAGCCCCTTTGCATGTTTTTTTAATCTCATTAAATTCTTCTACCACTCTATGACAGGTAACTGAGGCATATCAGTGTTAAAAGCCTACTCACAGTCACACAAGCTAGTGAGGAGCAAAGAGAGCATTGGAATCTGGGCCAACTGGCTCTGCAACCTGAGCTCAAGCAGGCAGCATTATCTGGGTGTCTGAATTGTCCTGATAGAACTGTACTCCTCACCATTATTGTCTGCTGTATTATGCCTTCCCCAAGTGTCCAATCAGGTGGAATCATGGTATTTAACTTATTTCTGTCTGCATTTTAAAGAATTCTCTTCAACAGTTGGCTATTTCAACTCAAAAGAACAACCTTTGCCTGGATTTATGGGCTTGCACTGTTTTTTCCTACAAATTCTGAAATTAAGTCAATTAGGGAAAATATTTCGTTATTATTAATTTGTAAGCAAACTTGTCGTTTTGCAGTGTTCAGCAGGCTATGCTTTCTAGAAGGAGCTTGGCTGTCTTTTCTATCAGTGGTAAATAATCACGATGTATGACTATCCAGTTGTTCCCCATCCACGGGGCCCTCAAAACCAACCAATTCCAGCTCAAATTATTCTTGAAACTTTAAACATACAGTTTTCTTTCAGAAAAACAATTTCTAAAACTAACAACTGGAGCCTGTTAGATTCTGTTGTGAGAAATGTTATTCCAAGTAGGGTCTGGAATAATTAAGTACAAGTGTGTTACCAGTAAGAACCCACATCATTTGGCGGTTTCTTCAGGCTTTGTAACTGTTGTAGTGCAGAAAATGTGGTAGAGGGGGGCGGTCTTGTGACTCAGGGAGGGCTGTGACCTCAGTGAGTTTTAATCCGCTGACTGAGTTGATCATGGTGATTATGCATAATGGAATCTTATTTTCTTAATGGCAAGATTATTGAATCTTAGCTTGGAAAGGGACTTTAAGATCATATGTTTTAACCCTTAGCTTTCTACCAGATCAAAATCTAAACCATCTGAGATATCGCCTTGATCGTTATTGGATATTTAAACTTGTTAAGCTTGGGGCTCGCACAGTGACTCCATGTCAGTGTGTTTCTAACCTGGTCCTGCTCCAGGTGCACTACAGTGTCAAAATTTTGTGGTTGGGGAAGAAGTAGGGATAGAAGTCTTAGAAGCTTTTAAAAAGTTCAGGTGATTCTGCTGCTTGATAAAGCTTGGGCATTCATTTTGCACAATGGTACTGATAGGGCAGTACCATGTTTTTAATTCTAGTTTCTTTTCTCAAGAACATGAATTGGTAGCTGGTGACTTCAATTTGAAAATATTTTCATCTTATTTCTAAAGTAGCTTTATGAATAAAGTATTACTAGCTATATTAGTGAATATATAAGTAAACACAATCATGCTGGAAATTATTTTAAAAGTTTACTACAAACACACAAAGAACATAGTGATATGTAAACAGTGCTCGATTTAAGTCCATTAGAATTAATACATTCTGGCTGGGTGTGGTGGCTAATGCCTGTAATCCCAAGACTTTGGGAGGCCAAGGTGGGCGAATCACTTGAAGCCAGAAGTTCAAGACCAGAATGGCCAACGTGGTGAAACCTGTCTCTACTAAAAATACAAAAATTAGCCAGGTGTGATGGTCCATGCCTGTAGTCCCAGCTATTCAGAGGCTGAGGCACAAAAATCGCTTGAACCTGGGAGGCAGAGGTTGCAGTGAGCTGAGATTGTTCCACTGCACTCCAGCCTGGGCAACAGAGTGAGACCATCTCAGAAAACAAAAACAAAAACAAAAACAAAAGAGAATTAATACATTCTAATTGCAGAACTTCTGGACTCAATAATTAACTCCATCCCACTCTCTACCTGGTGATGGCGAGGTAGGCACAATTTCTAGGAATGGTCCTCAAGATTCTACTCCTAAGTCCCCACAACTTGTATAATACGTGATGAGCTATCACTCCAGTGATTTTGTTATGTTATATGGCACAATTGATCTTTAAACAGGGAGGTGATCCAGGTGGGCCTAGCATTGAGTCCTTAAGAGAAGAGAACTTTCTCCTGTCTAGTGGCAGAAGAGAAAGTCAGAGGAGGACTTGCTGCTTTGAAGAGGGAGGGGTCATGTGAGAAGGAAATGGGCAGCCTGGAGGGGTCATGTGAGAAGGAAATGGGCAGCCTATAGGAGCAGACAGTAGACCTTGGCTGGCAGCCAGGAAAGAAATGGCGACCTCAGACCTACGGCCACAAGGTAGTGGATTCTGCCAACAACCTGAGTGAATTTGGAAGTGGGTTATTCTTCCAAGCTGCCAGATAAAAGTCTAGCCTATTCACATCTTGATATGTGAGACCTTGAGTGAACAAAGAACCCAGCTGAGCCTATCAGGACTTTTGACCTACAGAACTGTGAGATAAAAAATGGGTGTTGTTTTAGGTAACCCATGACAGCATTCCCTCATCTGCTGGCATGTCGTCAGTGGAGACTGACTGGGGATTCGGGACTTCCATCCCTATCCTCCCACTCAGCAGTGGTAGGCAGCTCCTCCTCCCCACTAGAGAATGGGGAAAATCTTGGAGAGGAGGGAGCTGAAGAAAGGAATTAATTAAAGGAATATTCCCTGCCTGCATTGGAAGTCCTGGACAAACAACTTCTAACCCACCTACATGTGAATCTGACTAGAACAAACATGCCAAAAAGTTTGGCAATAGAAACTTTAACATGGAATATCACCTAGGTTTTCAGAATGACCTCTAAGTAACAGAGATGAAGCAGACCAGAATAGTACTGCAAGGGCTCTGAAATTAAACTACCATTAAAACTGTAGCCAACAAAAATAGCCCAGGATGTGCATACTTAGCCTCAATAGGGTTAATGCCTGCTAAAATTTAAATAGTATCTAGAGTCTTGTAAGATAATAACCCAAATGCCCAAGATACAATTTAAACAATCACTTGTCATACCAAGAACCAGGAAAATCACAACTTGAATGAGAAAAACTAATCAACAGATACTAATACTGAGAAGACTCAGATGTTGGAATTATCTGACAAAACTTTTAAAGCATCTATCATAAAAGTGCCTTTTTTTTTTTTTTTTTTTTTGAGGTGGAGTCTTGCTCTGTCACCCGGGCTGGGCTGGAGTGCGGTGGCCGGATCTCAGCTCACTGCAAGCTCCGCCTCCCGGGTGTTTACGCCATTCTCCTGCCTCAGCCTCCGGAAAAGTGCCTTAATAAGCAATTTCAAACACTCTTGAAACAAATGAAAAATTAGAAAATCTCAATCTCAGCAAGTAAATAGGTTTTTTTAAAATGGAAGTTATTGAACCAAAAAATAAACAAGTTATAAAGCTCACCAGATGAACTCAATAATAGATGACAGAGGAAAGAATCAGTGAACTTGAAAATGGATCAATGAAATTTACTCAGCCTGAACAACAGATAGAAAATAGTCTGTAAAAAATGAACAGAGCCTCAGAGGCCTATGGGACAATAACATCAGATCTAACATTTGTGTCATCAGAATTCCAGAAGGAGAAGAGAAGGTTATGATAATAAACAATATTGAGTGAAATGATGACTGAAAACTCACCACATTTGGCAAAAAGCATAAATCTTCAGAATCGAGAAGCTGAGCAAAACCTAAACAGGATAAACCTAGAGAAATCTATGCCAAGATACATAGTAATCAAGCTTCTAAAAATGAAAGGCAAAGAAAATGCAGCAAGAGAGACATGACATATACTTACAAGGAAGAGTGATTTGAATGACAGTGAATTTCTCCTGTAAAATAATGGAGTCCAGAAGGAAGTGCACAACATTTTCAAGGGCTGAAAGAAAAGAAAGATGAACTCTGATTTCTTTGGTGAAAATATCCTTAGGGAATGAAGAGAAAATGAAAACATTCTCAGATGAAGGAAGACTAAGAGAATTTATCAATAGCAGACGTATCCTTAATGCCTAAATCAAGTTTTTTAAACATAAAAGAAATGGTAACAGAAGAAAGCTTGGAATTTCATAAAGGAGAAAACAACAAATGGATAAAAATAGGGAGTATGTATAATAGGCCAAGTATAGGGTATGTGTCATTAATTTTTGTTTCTTTTTGTTGAGACGGAATCTTGCTCTGTTGCCCGGGCTACAGTGTAGTGTTACATTCTTGGCTCACTGCAATCTCTGCCTCTCAGGTTCAAGTGATTATCCTGCCTCAATCTCCTGAGTAGCTGGGATTACAGGTGTGCACCACCATGCCTGGCTAATTTTTGTGTTTTTAGTAAAGACGGGGTTTCACCGTGATGGCCAGGCTGGTGTCAAACTCCTGGCATCAGGTAATCCACCCGCCTTGGCCTCCCAGAGTGCTGGGATTACAGATGTGAGCCACTGTCCCTGGTCTGTATCATTAATTTTTAAAAACATGTTTGATGGTTAAAGCAAAAAGTATATCATCTGGTGTGGTATTCAATATATATAGAGGTAATATGCAAGAAAATTGTATTTAAGAGGTGGGGAGGATGTAAAAGAGCCTAACTGGAAGTAAGGTTTTTACACTTCACTGAAATAGGAAAATGTTGATCCAAGTAGTCTGTGATAAGTTACATATATATATTGTAATAACTAAAAAACTCTGAAAATCACTAAAAGTATAACTATACAAAGAGATATACTAAAACTGACTACAAATAAAAGGAAATTCTAAAGAATGTACAAGTAACCCACAGGAAGACAAGAAAAAGGAAACAATGAAAAACAGAGCGAACAAACAGAAAACAATAGAATGGCAGGCGTAAGTCCTAACATGTCAGTATGTTTTTTTTTTTTTTTTTGAGATGGCGTCTCTCTCTGTTGCCAGACTGGACTGCAGTGACAGGATCTCAGCTCACTGCAACCTCTGCCTCCTGCATTCAAGTGATTCTCCTGCCTCAGCCTCCCGAGTAGCTGGGACTACAGGAGTGTGCCACCACGCCCAGCTAATTTTTGTATTTTTAGTAGAGACGGGGTTTCACCATATTGGCCAGGCTGAGCCTCGATCTCTTGACCTCATGATCTGCCCGCCTCAGCCTCCCAAAGTGCTGGGATTACAGGCGTGAGCCACCGTGCCCAGCCGTCGATATGTGTTTTAAATATACCAATTAAAAAATAGAGATAATAGATTAAGAAAAAACCTTGACTCAACTATATGCTGTTTGTAAGAAACTCACTTCAAATATATTGATATAGGCATGTTGGAAGTAAAAGGTGGAAAATGTATACTATGCAAATATTAATTTTAAAAAAGCAGAAGTGGCTACATATCATATCAGATAAAAACACATTTTTATCAAGTACCCATGAAATATCTGCCAAGTTAAACCATATCCTAGGTCATAAAGCTAACCTCAATATATTTAAAAGAATTGAAATAATATAAAATGTGTTCTTTGACCATAAGTAATCAAACTAGAAATCAATAACAGAAAGATCAGAAAATCTCCAAACACTTGGAAATCAAATCACACACTTCTGAATAATTCACAGGTCAAAGAAGAAGTCTCAAAAAGATTTAAAAATTACATAGAACTGAATGAAAATGAACATACAGCATATTAAAATGTGTGGGACACAGCTAAAGCAGTACTGAGAGGAAAATTTATAGCACTAAAGTTTACATTAGAATGGAGGAATGTTCTCAAATCAATAATCTAAGGTCCTACCTCAAGAAACTAGAAAAAGTGAAATAAGCCCAAAGCAAGCAGAAGAAGGAAATAATGAAGATAAGAGCAGTAATAATTGAAGGTGAAAACAGGAGAACAACAGAGAAAGTCAATGAAAAAGCCAGTTCTTTAAAGACCAATAGGCTGGATGCAGTGGCTCATGTTTGAAATCCCAGCATTTTGAGAAGCTGGAGTGGGAGGATCACTTGAGCCCAGGACTTTGAGACCAGCCTGGGCAGCGTAGCAAGACACTATTTCTCCAAAAAAAAAAAAAAAAGAAAAAATAATCAAAAACTAGCTGGATGTGGTGGTGCGTGTCTGTGGTCCCAGCTACTTGAAAGGCTGAGGCGGGAGGATTACTTAAGCCTGGGCGGTTGAGGCTGCAGTGAGCTGTGATTGTGCCACTGCACTCCAGCCTTGGTAACAGAATATGATCCTATTTCAAAATAAATAAATAAAAAGATCAATAAAATGGATAAACCTCTAAAAAGACAGGCAAAGATGGAAAAGAAGACACAAATTAGCATATTAGGAATAAAACAGGTGATATCACTACAGATTCTGCAGCTATAAAAGGGACAGTAAGAGAATACTAAAAACAATTATATGTACATACATTTGACAACTTAGATGAAATGAACCAATTCCCTGAAAACCACAAACTACCAAAACTTACCCAAAGTGAAATAATGTCAATAGTCCTGTAACTAACTGTTGAAGTACAGTTATGCATTGCTGAGCAACAGGGATATGTTCTCAGGAATGCATTATGAGGTGATTTTGTTGTTGTGTGACCATCATAGAGTAGTGTACTTATACAAACCTAGGTGGTGTAGCCTACTACACACCTAGCTATATTGCATGGCCTATCATACCTAGGCTACAAACCGGCACAGTGTGTTACTGTAGGCAGTTAAGACACAATGGTAAATATTTGCATATCTAAACATATCTAAATATTGGCTGGGCACTGTGGCTCACACCTGTAATCCCAGCATTTTGGGAGGCCAAGGTGGGTGGATTACTTGAGGTGAGGAGTTTGAGACCAGCCTGGCCAACATGATGAAACCCCGTCTTTACTAAAAATACAAAAATGAGCTGGGCATGGTGGCCTGCGCCTGTAATCTCAGCAACTCAGGAGGCTGAGGCACGAGAATCGCTTGAATCTGGGAGGTGGAGGTTGCAGTGAGCTGAGATCTCACCACTGTACTCCAACCTGGGCAACAGAGCAATACTCTGTCTCAAACAAACAAAAACAAAACCATATATAAATATAAAAAAGACACTTAATACAGTAGAAGTATGGTATTATAATCTTATGGGGACCATTGATGTATATGTTGTCTATTATTGACCAAAACAATGTTATGCAGCATACTTAGGTATAAACTTAACATGTACAGGATGTGTATACTGAAAACAGCAAAATGTTGTTGACAGTATTCAAAGATCTAAATAAATGGAGAGACATACCGTATTTATGGATTGGAGTCAATGTGGTAAAGATGTTGATTCCCCCAAATTAACCTATAGATCTAATGTAATTTCTATCAAAATTCCAGCAAGACTGTTTTTGTAGCTATAGACTAGTTTATTTTAAGATTTATAAAGGAAATTTATAACTATAATTTTAATGATAACTAGAATAGTCAAAACATTTTGAAAACAGTTTTGAAAAAGAAGAGCAAAATAGAAGTAATCTACCCAATTTTATGACTTACTTTAATAGCTATAGTAATCAAGACAGTGTAGTAGTGACACAAAAATAGACACATAGATAAAGGAACAAACTAGAGAACCCAGAAATAAACCTACACAAATATGCCCAAGTGACTTTTTGACAAAAGGGCAAAAGCAATTCAATGGGGGAAGGATAGCCTTTTCAACAAATGACCCTGGAGTATTTGGACATCCATAGACAAAAGAGTGGACCTCGGCCTAAATCTAACATCTTATTAAAAAATTAACTCAGGCCAGGTGCGGTGGCTCAAGCCTGTAATCCCAGCACTTTGGGAGGCCGAGACGGGCGGATCACGAGGTCAGGAGATCAAGACCAGCCTGGCTAACATGGTGAAACCCCGTCTCTACTAAAAAATACAAAAATCTAGCCGGGCGAGGTGGCGGGCGCCTGTAGTCCCAGCTACTCTGGAGGCTGAGGCAGGAGAATGGCGTGAACCCGGGAGGCGGAGCTTGCAGTGAGCTGAGATCCGGCCACTGCACTCCAGCCCGGACGACAGAGCAAGACTCCGTCTCAAAGAAAAAAAAAAAAATTAACTCAAAATGGATCATGGATTTAAATGTAAAACATAAAACTATAAAAGTGTTAGAATTAAGCATAGGCAAAAGTTTTGGGGACCTAGGCCTAGGTGAAGAGTTCTTAGATATCATACCAAAAACACAATCTTTTTTTTTTTTGGGGGGAGGGGCAAGAGTCTTGCTCTGTCGCCCAGGCTGGAGTGTAGTGGCACATTCTCAGCTCACTGCAGCCTCGACCTCCCAGGCTCAAGTGCTCCTCGTGCCTCAGCCTCCCAAGTAACTGGAACTACAGGTGTGAGCCACCATGCCTGGCTAATTTTTTGTATTTTTTGTAGAGATGGAGTCTCTCTATGTTGCCCAGCCTGGTCTCAAACTCCTAGACTCAAGCAGTCCACTGCCTTGGCCTCCCAAATTGCTGGGATTACAAGTATGAAGTACCATGCCTGGCCAACACAATCTATTAAATAAAAAAAGATCAATTAGACTTCATCAAAATGTGAAGAGGATGGAAAGATAGGTTACAAACTGGGAGTAAATATTTGCAAACCACATGTCTGACAAAGGACTTGTATCTAGAATGTGTAGAGCTCTCAAAATGCAACAGTAAGAAACCAAAACAATTGAATAAAAATGGGTGAAATACACCAACAGACATTCACTGAAGAGAATATGCAGATGTAAAATAAGCACATGAAAAGATGTCCAACATCATTAGTCATTAGAGGAGTGCAAATTAAAACCACAATGAGAAATTACTATGTATCTATTAGAATGGCCATTAGGATGGCTAAATTAAAAATGGTGATAACACCAAATGCTGACAAGGTTGCAGAGAAACTGGTTCTCTTATGTATTGGTGGTGGGAATGTAAAGTGGTTCAGTCAGTCTGGAAAATAGTTTGGCAGTTTCTTATATAACTATGTGTTTGCCATAGGAAACAGCAGTTATACTTTTGGACACTCATCCCAGAGAAATAAAAACTTAAGTTCACAGAAAAACCTGTACACAGATGTTCATAGCAGCTTTATTTGTAATAATTGCAAGTTGGAAACATCTTGAATGCCTTTGAGTGGATGAATAAACAAGCTCTGGTCCATCCATACCGTGGAATACTACTCAGCAATAAAACAGAATGAACCGCAGATACACACAACAACTTAGATAGATCTCAGGGGCATCATGCTTTGTGAACAAAGCCAACCTAAGATGTTACACACTGTATGATTTCATTTATATTACATTCTCAAAATGACAAAGTTACAGACTTGGAGGGCAGATTACTGGATGCCAAGGGACAATGACAGGATGTGGGGAAGACTGGTACCACAATAAAGGGGTAGCATGAGGGAGTTCCTTTTGAAGATGGAATAGTTCTGTATCTTGATTGTATTTTGATTGTGATCCAGTGTGTAGATTTGTGCAAATCTACACATTGGATCAAGTTGCAAAGAGTTACACACAAATCAGTATATGAAATGACTGGTGAAAACGGAATAAGGTCTGTAGTGAATGGTATTGTACCAATGTCAATTTTTTTTTTTGATATTGTACTATAATCATATATCATCACTGAGGGAAGCTAAGTGAAGGGTTCATGGGACTCTGCACCATTTTTGTAAGTTCTTGTGAGTGGATAATTACTTCAAAAAATTTAGTAAAAAAAATCTCCAATGGATCTCAACCTTGGCAGCACATGAGTATCATCCAAAAATCCCAGTGCCCAGGCTGCAGCTTAGTCTCATCTTTATCTCTGGTTGTGAGTCTCAGCATTAGTATGTTTTAGGATTTCTAACTCTTGTCCTTTGTGTTTTCCATTAAATTAAAAAAATAATAACCATCACCAGAACCATACCATTTTCCCATACACTGCAGTTCTCCAGCCCTTTGTGGGTGATGGGTAATAGATGACAGGTGTTTCAGTTCTTTCTCAGGAGGTCAGACTCTGTCATCCTGTTGTCATGGCTGAGGCTTGGATTTGGGGAAGCCCCACCTCCAGCTTTGAGCAGGTCCAAGGAGGCATTACCACTTGGCCTGTCTGTGGTTGGCCTGGAAACCGGAGGGCCAATGACAGAAGTAGAGTTGGGAGGGGAAAAGAAGGATGGAGGAAGAGAAAAGTGGGGGTGGAGTGTGAGGGGAGATGTGGGTCTCAGAGACCCTGTTGAGCCTCACACTGGGCCTAGTCTTTTGGGGCAAGCATGTTTGAGGAGGAGAAAGCAGGGGAGGGGGAGATGAATGTTGGGTGGGGGATTGCAATTTATGATAGGGAGGTCAGGAAAGGCCTTATGAAAAAGGTGATTTAAGTCAAGACTTGAGGATGTGAGGAAGAGCTTTGTGGGGATCTGGGGGAAAGAGCCCTTCGGGCAGTGGGAACGGCACGTGCAAAGGCCCTGCAGAGGGCAGTGTCCCTGGCTTGTTGGAGGAACAACAGAGAGACCAGTGCACTACCACTGCCTGAGGAAAGAGGACAGGGGAGAGCAACAGGAGAAAGGGTTAGAGGTCACAGGACTCCAGATCAGGGAGGGCTTTGTGACTTGTGAGTCTGGGTGAGATGGGAAGTAACTGAGGAGGTTGATGCGACCAGAGATGTTTTAACAGGTTCCCTCTGTCTGCCATGTTGAGAATAGACTGCAAGGGGAAGGGTGGAAGTGGGGAGAGCAGTTTGGAGGCCCTTTGCAGGAATACAGGGGAGATCAGGGAGTGGCAGTGGGAGGGTGAGAAGTGGTCAGATTCTGGATATTTCTGTAAGTGCAGCCAACGGGATTTGCTGGTAAGACTGGAGGTGTGGCAGGAGAGGGAAGAGGGAGGAGGGAGAGATGACTCTAAGATTTTTGTCCTGTGCATTGGGAAGCATGGTAGGGATGTGGGTCTGGAGTGTGGGGGCCAGGTCCAGGCTATAGATAGGAATTTGCACAGCTGCCTGGTCATCAGCCCAGCCCCACCACAGAACCACCTCTGGCACTGCAATTCCTGTTTGATGCAAGGATGGCTGCTTTTCTTACCTGTCTCCCTGTGATGTGAGATCATGCAGAGCAACTTGGTAAATATTAATTTGTCAAGAAATATTAGCTATTAATATCAGTATTAAGCCACTCCAAGACACTGGAGAAATGCTTAGATGGTGTTTAGCAGTTTGGTATTGTAAGATTCGGATGCAGAGATGGAGTTAGGAGTACAGGAGGTTTGTTTGGGGGCTGCGGGGGATAACACCCTTGAATGATGAGGGGGCAGGGGAGCAGGGCAGAGAGAGCCTCAGGTGGTGATGCCAGTCTGTCCCAGCCA
The DNA here is from genome assembly GCF_000951035.1 of Colobus angolensis palliatus. NCBI lineage: Eukaryota > Metazoa > Chordata > Mammalia > Primates > Cercopithecidae > Colobus > Colobus angolensis. The sequence goes on from NW_012115021.1 coordinate 1,283,648, forward strand.
GCCTAGCAGGGGGCTCCTGGACAAAAATTGCTCTATGGAAGCAAAGGAGAGATGCTAGCCAAAGGGCACAAACTTTGAATTACAAGATAACTTCTGGAGACCTGCTGTGTGGCATGGTAAGTGGAGTTATTAATCATGCATTACATACTTGCAATTTGAGAGTAACTCTTGCGTGTTCTTACTACAAAAAGGGAACTCTGTGAAGTGATGAGTCTCTTAATTAGCTTGATTGTGATCATCATTTCACAGTGTATACATAGGTCAGCATGTTGTACACCTTATATTAATACAGTTTTTCTTTGTCAGTCATACCTCAGTAAAGCCGAAAAAAAAAAAATAAATGGGCAGAAATGGCCAGGCTCTAGGACTGCACTCCCCAGATTAGTGACCAGCTGTGGGCTCCTCAGTGACAGCATGGCCTCTGCTAGAAAGAAAGCTGAGGGAGATCCCGAAGGTGGAGGTTTGTTCTTTCCTTCTTGTGTTTTTTTTTTTTTTTGTCTGTTTTTGGAGACAAGGTCTCACTCTGTTGCCCAGGCTGGAGTGCAGTGGCACAATCATGGCTCCCTGCAGCCTCGACCTCCAAGTCTCAAGTGATCCTCCCACCTCAGCCTCGCGAGTAGTTGGGACTACAGGCGTGTACCACCACATCTAGCTAATTTTTTGTTGTTGTTTTTTGAGACAGGGTCTTGCTCTTTCACCCAGGCTGGAGTGCAGTGGTGTGATTTTGGCTCACAGCAACCTCTGCCTCCCGGGCTCAAGCGATTCTCCTGCCTCAGCCTCCTGAGTAGCTGGGACTACAGATGTGTACTAACACACCTGGCTAATTTTTGTATTATTTGTAGAGACAAGGTTTCGCCATGTTGCCCAAGCTAGTCTTGAATTCCTGAGCTCAGGTGATCCGCCCACCTTGTCTTCCCAATGTGCTGGGATCACAGGTGTGAGCCACGGTGCCCAGCCCCAGCTATTTTTTTTTTTTTTTTTGTAGAGACACGGTCTCACTATATTGCCCAGGCTGGTCTCAAACTCCTGGGCTCAAGCAATCCTCCTGCCTTGGCCTCCCAATGTGCTGGGATTACAGGTGTGAGCCACTATGTTGGCCAAGTTCTTTCTTGAAGGAACATATGGGCAATACATCTCTAGGGCTACCCAGAAGACATTTTGTTTCACCTTAGCTTCTTAACTCACAAGGGGATTTGAAATAGTATATTGCCCCACTCCCAGGCTAAGGGGTAAATTTCATCATCTTTATGACACTGAGGAAGATGAGATAAATTCTTGAGGAGAGTTCAGGGAGAGTGAAGGTGAAGATGTGAAAGTCTCTTTAATGTGTAGTCACAACATGTACTAGCACAAAAGTCACACAAACACCCAGTTATTTGTGGGATGAGGTGTATGAAGTCAGCCCGTTTTTGCTCTTAGCTGCCTGTTTTGCTCGTCATGAAGGAACAAGCTTTTCATTACTGTCGTACTTCCTCTGGGACCACCAAGATTTTCTCATGAAGACTAACAAAGATGATATCATGTGTCTGGGAGTCAGGGTGAAAAACAAAGTGGGTTTGCCTGAGTTTGTAAGCTGAGAAGTTGTTCGAGTCAAACCACATCCTGCCCTGGGTTTCTAGAGGCAGGTGGTCCCAGATGGAGACCCAGAGCTGGAGGAACCATGCCAACGCTTTCCTAAGAGCCATGCTCAGTTCCCAGGAGGTGTGGGGGAGGCCCTGGTGACTATGTCCTCTTTACACTGAAGTTTTCTTCTAGGGAGGCCACAACTCACTGGTTGCCAGTAAAGGTTGTGAAGTTGGTTCCAGTTCCAGTTGTGGCTGTGCTGTGAACCAGCTGTGCCACTGGTGGCCATGCTGAAGTTCTTGGGGTTGTACTTTTCCTGGCTGTCAAATGAAGCCATGGTCAAGATCTGAGATAGCTAGTGCAGGTAGCTAGTATCGGCGCAGTAGGGGCCAAGTCAAAACCGAAGAGGGACGGTTTTGCATATCATGGAAGAAAAAGTAAATTAACATTAAAACCATATTTAAAATATTTATTAGATGTACATTTTAGTTGTGATTATACTACAACATAATTGGAATTGATGAAGTATTAACATGTGAACATATTCTTAGCAAAGCTGGGCATGTTTGGAGAGTACCTTGTCAAGAGTGTGATGCCTGCTGCCGAAGGCTTTGGTCCAGTGGGATCTGCTTTCTGACCAGATAAGATTTTGTCTTAGAGACAACATCCAAAATCAATAGGCTGACAGATTATTGGCAAAAGATACATTGCAGCTGTTTAAAACCATAAACGCTATCAGGTTCTAACTGCTAGGCCTGTAGTCACACTGTAATATCGGGACCCTTATGGCCACAGATAGGAAAGGAACAGGATGGTAGCTGTCGTTCTGTAATTGCTGTTTAATAGCGTGGCTTATATTCATGATTCAATCTTTGTTTTTCTTCTTGCTTCCACAATTCAATCCTTATTTCTCTCAGCTGCAAAATCGTGAGTGTGCGCACAAGTTTTTTTCTCCCCCAGGCTTGAAGCTGGAATAATTGCCAATCTGCCTATTAAAAAAATACATCTACCCTGTGTTAAATGAGTGATTACAACATTAGGCTCTGGTGGCACGTAATACTAATGCTGAAACACTTGAGTATGGAGGTTCGTGTGGTTTCAGATGTTGAGAAATCACTTCTTTGTGCTTATTGACGTTTTTCCAAGGACTGCTCTGTTATTTGGTTTAAAATGTCACATGACAGCTGATCTCTTCGGTGCATATAATCTATGCAATTATAGTGTGAGCTTCTGCTGTCAGTGGTGGTTAAAAATCCATATACCTCGCGCCTTTTTTAGCCTCTGATTTTTTTTTTTATTCAATTTAACTCATCCTTTTATTTTAAAACTTGAATTTGAATGAGTTCCATTAACAGATATTTTAAGGTGACAATCAAGTCTAGGGCGCTGCCAGCTTGAAGCTGAACACAGTCCCTAGCCCTCAAGCTGGATGTGAGATCTAATTTCAGGCATGTTGCAATGCAGAGATGTGGCTGATTTGTAAACAGCCCTTGTGACAACGTAACACAGTTGACAAGTGATGGTCCTCAGGCAGGGTGAAGTGTGTTATCTAGCTGTCTGAGTGATCACCCTGATTGCAGTTCCACCTGGGGTGCATCTCACAGAGCCACACATGATCATTAAAGCCACAGATTCATCATTGGTAGATTCAGCCCATTTTAGTCTCATTACAGACAAATTTAGTCCTGACTTCATTCATTATAATGAAAGTCACATGAAGATTCACTTTACTATAAACGATACTTTTTCCCTTTTAAATGGAACGTACAAGTTAATGTTAAAGCATAAAAGTACTTGCAAGTCACTTGCTTTGCTAATGAGAATACATGCAAATGTGGTGCATGTTTGCTTTTCCTGGACTCATCCCTGTGACCTATCCCTGTGTCGGTCCTGATGGCAGGGATTGGTAGATGATTTATGTTGGCCCATCTCTTCTCAGAGTGGCTAGAATGGTCTTATGGACATAGAAGGACATGTTAAATATTCATCTGGTTTAATTGAATTTAATACACAATACTTAAGATTAATCTGCAGTTCTGGAGTTATTAAACGGCTCACTTTTTAGTAGCATATCATTTATTTGCTATTATCTAAGATAGTGAATTATTTAAGTAAAAGGGGAATGTTCTTTCCATGAGGTAGATCTTACCAAGCTGCTGCTGCTTTCATTTACAGGCAATTACCAATTATATTAAATTAGGAATGTGGGTAAAAGGAAGCATGGCAGTCTGAAGGTTTAAGATGTTTGATTACTAGGTGTTGCATAATATACCACAATCTGGGATCTGGCACTTGCTGGTTGACCTATGGTCTGCTGGCACATCCTTTATTAATTTTCATTTTCCGTGAATATTAATGATGATTGGATATCAGTTTAAAGAAGAGTGAATCAATTAACATGTAATTTTCGTATACTTTGATTTATAAACATGCACATTTTAAGATACATTTGTTCTCTTTGAGAACACTAATTTTTCCATTTCAGTTTCTTCTTTCCCTTCTTTGATACTGACTTTTTTTTTTCTTTTTTTAATTTGAGACGGAGTCTTGCTCTGTTGCCAGGCTGGAGTGCAGTGGTGTGATCTTGGCTCACTGCAACCTCCACCTCCCAGGTTCAAGTGATTCTCCTGCCTCAGCCTCCCGAGTAGCTGGGATTACAGGCGCACGCCACCACACCCAGCTATTTTTTTGTATTTTAGTAGAGACAGGGTTTCACCATGTTGGCCAGGATGGTCTCGATCTCCTGACCTCGTGATCCACCTGCCTCGGCCTCCCAAAGTGTGGGGATTACAGGCATGAGCCACTGTGCCTGGCTGATACTGACATTTAATGGTGTATTGGAGTGATTTATATTTTTTCAGGACAGTTTCTGAAGTGTTGCCAAAAATGCTGGTTGTATTTTAAAATTCAGGTGATTTCTGTAAATTATTGAAGAACCAAGTGCTATACACATACTTAAGTCTATTTATATTATAGCACTATTTTCTACCATGGCCACCTACAACTTAATTTTATAATTTGAAGTGTTACTGAACTATGAAAATATAAAAGAGCATATATAACCAACATCTAGCTACCCACTACCTAGTTCTATCAAATGTTGCCATTTTGTCATACTTACTTCTGATCCTTGAAAAAAATAAATAAGTAGACTTCTGATTTCAGCTCAGAGATGTAGAGAGCTGCAAAGATGTCCCTCCCACGCTTCCAAGAAAAAATCTGGACAGATTGGAAATTAACAGAGAACTGAGTTTGCAGAGCAAACGACCATTTCTAAATCTGGAAAGAGGTGCCTTTTGAGACACAGGACAGGACCTGAGCATTTGTTTACAGGAGCAGAAGCCACCAGACCCCATAGAAGTAGGTAGGAAGATTAAGCTAGAAAATTTGACAAATTGCTGGAGGCTGAGCGTGGGCTAACTTGAGAGTGTGAAGTCTTGAGGGCAGCAGTTGTGGGGGAGGGGGTCCTATCCCTTTGCAGGCTTTTCTTCTAGGAACCCCATTTGGCTCTAACTGGGAGGGTGAGGGAAAATTCAGAGAAAACTCATGGTGCTGGCTCAGGAACCACTACTAAGTAGAGCAATCTACTTAGACCCTTCTCCTTTAAGGAACAAGAGGCTTATTCTGCAGAGGAAGGCTGTGGTCTGAGAGCCCTGGTGAATTAACCATTGCAGCTGGGGGATGGAGCGCCTCTCCAGCCCCTTCCCCATCCCATCTCACCTAAAAAAAAAAGGTCTTTAAGCAGGAGGTAGACTGAGAACATAGGTGATACCTGCTACAGCTGGGGGTATGGGGTGGGAGGAGCTCTATCCCTTGGGCAAATACATTGTGAAGCTTACACCTTGAAGACACAGGCCCACCGAGTGTACTTTAGAGACTGAGGCTTGGAATATCGGAGAACTTCCCTTCTTCCCTCACCCTACCCGCAGGGTAGCAAGCCCCCAGGAATAACAACAGTGGGTTGCAGCGGGGATAGCTACAAGAGACAGGCTTACACTGGGAACAGCATAAAGGAAAGCCCCAAAGCCAAGAGAGGGGACAAAAAAGGTCACTAGAGGAATTTGAAGTTTCTCATGTTCATAGGAACAACAAACCTCAAGGCAGCTCAACTCTTGACTAGAGTAATATCAATTCCACACTAAGGGCTCATTTACCTCAGTATCTGCTACCCTCTACGAAATGTCTGGCTTTCAACCAAAAATTACAAGGCATGCCAAAAGCATGTAAAAGCAGTCTGAAGAGACAAAGCACTCGGTAGAACCAAATGCAAATGCGATATAGCTGCTGCAACGATCAAAACTCACATGTATCTTACCTAGCTCTGTCCACTGAGTGCCCTTTCTGTGACAGGTGCCATTTTAGGAGCCATTTCAGAATGAGCTTAACAAGGTCTGAGCTTTTAGAGAGCTTACACTCCAACAGAGGACAGAGGGCTTAACCACAGACAAGTGAAAAGATAATTATAGATAGTGAAACATGCCATGAAGAAACAACAGGAGAGGAAAAGGCTGGAGTGGCTGGTGGAGTGTGTGGACTGTTTCAGGTGAGGAGAAGTTGGAGCTCACATGTGAATGATGAGGAAGAGGCCCCTGCCATTACTAAGAGCCATCCAAGCAGAGAACAAGAAGTGTAATTGCCCAGAAGTGTGAACAAGGTTGGATCCTCCCTTGGTCTATACTGTTGCCTTGGAAGGTAAAAGCGCTATGGGCATGGTGCTGATTACAGCAAGCTTTACAATTGTGTTGCTGTCATGGCCAACCTCTAGGGATAAAGTGGTGGGTGGGTTTTCTTTAAACATGTATAAGAATTACCTGTCTTCCTCCATTTTGAGGGACAACGAGAATCTATTAGACCTTCTTTGTAACCACTTCAGGACCTGGTACAGGGTGAAAAGGAATGTGAATTTGCAATTCTGAGTAGATACTTCATCATTTATCCAGTACAACTGTTTTGTTCTTCTTTGTACTAATTCAGCTACTCCTTACCCTCCATCCTTTGCCCCAAGTAGTGATTATTCCTATGTTACAGATGGGAAAACTGAAGCTCAGAGAGGTTGCCTGACTTGATGAAGATTGCAGATCTATTAGGGTCAACCCAGTTATTTGAACTCTGGCAGCCTGACTTTCCAGGATTGTGTTGTAAGAACTAATTAGCGGCCGGGCGCGATGACTCAAGCCTGTAATCCCAGCACTTTGGGAGGCCGAGACGGGCGGATCACGAGGTCAGGAGATCGAGACCATCCTGGCGAACACAGTGAAACCCCGTCTCTACTAAAAAACAAAAAACTAGCCGGGCGAGGTGGCGGGCGCCTGTAGTCCCAGCTACTCAGGAGGCTGAGGCAGGAGAATGGCGTAAACCCAGGAGGCGGAGCTTGCAGTGAGCTGAGATCCGGCCACTGCACTCCAGCCTGGGCGACAGAGCGAGACTCCGTCTCAAAAAAAAAAAAAAAAAAAGAACTAATTAGAAGGACGGGTATTCTTAAAAGTGGAGCCTCTGATGAAAAAGAAAACCGAAAACCAAACATAGTTGTTAAATTCACATAGTAACTCAGTTTGTGTGAAAACATTGGCTGCTGAAAGTGCCTAAGGAAATGGATTTAGTAAATGCATGTTGAACGACCTATCACTTGTTTGTTTTTCAGGAGTGCTTAAAATAGATGAAAATGGGTAAATAGTTGCAACATCCCAATTTTCGCTGTGTCTTACCACTATGAATGCTATTGTATAGTATTAATACCGTGAGGGCAATGTTGTCTGACACTTCCCTACCTGGAACATTCTGGAAATCACTTTTTATGCTCTCAATAACTGTTAAGTAATTGGTACCAGTCTACTGGGTTGTTTTAATTTTGAGATGGAGTCTCGCTCTGTTGCCCAGGCTGGAGTGCAGTGGCACGAACTCAGCTCAGTGCAACCTCCGTTTCCCTGGTTCAAGTGATTCTCCTGCCTCAGCCTCCCAAGTAGCTGGAATTACAGGTGCGCACCACCATGCCCAGCTAATTTTTGTTAAAAATTTTAGTAGAGACAGGGTTTCACCACGTTGACCAGGCTGATCTCGAACTCCTGACCTCAAGTGATCCACCCGCCTCGGCCTCCCAAAGTGCTGGGATTATGGGCATGAACCACTGTGCCTGGCCCAGTCTACTGTTTTGTAGACTGCATTTTTCACCTGCTCAAATGCTTTTCATACTTTTTCTATAGTAATTATTTTTTGAGAAGATATGAGACATAATATAAATGAACCATATTAAGTACATGACTGGAGAGGGAGACTGTTACGTTGGATTAAGAAGGTGCTTATATCCATTGGTTTTTGTTTTTCACCATTAGGGGAAGAAAAACACTTTCCCGAGTACCTTTCTTGATACACCAAAAGGCTGCTGGTATTTGGTAATGATATATTCATTGAGGGAAATACCAGGTGAATGGAGAGTTCTTCAACCATTAGCAAGCAATAACTGAGCACCCACTGTGTGCACAGTTCCTTTATCTGTACCATTCATGGGACTGCATATTAGATGAGGAAAACAGCACATCTTTATATAGCACTTCCCACAGACCAGAGACGTTAAGTAACTTGCCCAAGGGAGCACAGATTGTAAATGGCAGGTCTGGTCTTGGGCCGGTGGGTGGCTTAACTCCAGAGTCTGTGTTCTCTCGCCCCTAATTGTACTACGGTACAGCATTGTCTGGGTGGCCTTGGCTATGTTCACAAACCTCAAACCAGACGGTAATTAGCATGAGGGGCACCCAAATCTGTCAGGTTCGGAGAACCTGCTGGAAGTCTTGGCTGAGCTCTGTGATAGGATACTGTGAGTTTTTTTTTTTTTTTAAATATGCAGCCACGTCTCAATTGAAACCACAACTTCCTGTGAATGCCTTATGATGTTATTTGAACAAGGGAAATAAGCACATGAATCTTTAAAAAGTTTCAAGTATATTGATTTTTAAGAATGGATGTAATTAGTAGTTCTCATTAGCTCCAGGAATTATTTATCTTGGAATGCTTTGGTTCCACATAAAGCCCTTTAACGCTAAAAGATTTTGCAGGTTCTGCTGCTTTGACTAGAGTTGATTTCAACTGGCAGCTTTAAACATGCGCAGTAATGCAAGTGCGGATGCTGCCAGCACAAATGGAACAATGTATTGCTTTAATTTAAAAAACAGGCTGTGTCTCATTTTTTACTCCCTTTACATTTAATCTGACTAGTCATATTTTCTAGGAGGATGGTGAGGGTAAGAGCAGGATTTGACCCTGTCGTTCATCAATAAAGATCCTGGAAAAAACTGGAATGTGAATTTTGATTGTGCCCTCCCACTTTTCCGTCTCCCATTTGTAAAGGGGAAACAAACAAAAAACAAAAACCCTAGAAGATTCTGAGGCCAGACGACAGTGTGTAGCCTTAGGCTGCCTAAACTCAGATGTGCGCTTCTCCCTAGGATCTTGTTAAAAGGCAGATTGTGATGGCAGCGAGGGGCTGGGGGGCTGGGGGGCAGGGTTTGGGCTGGGGGCGGGTAGGTTTGGGGAAGCTGAGAGTGCAGTCCTAAGAAGCTCCCAGTTGATCCTCCTTTTAGTAGCAAGCATTTCTGACACTTTAGACCTAGATGTCTGTCTTCTGGCTGTGTGGATCACCTGGGGGAGTTTAAACAATAGTTTCTCAGGGCCACACCAGACCTATTGAATTAGATCTCTGCAGGGGTGAAACCAGCAGGTATTTGAAAAAAAAAAAAAAAAGCTAGAGAAATCATTTGATAATAAATCTGCCAGCTTTGTTTATTGGGGATGGGGGAGTAATGATAGCTTTGAAAACTTCACTGTTGGAATCAGATTGAGATGTTTAAAGATAAGCTTTTTGACATCCTAAGGGCTTCCACTTTGACCAAAACTACATGAGCTATCTTAGCAGCCACCCATCTTGGAAGGGAACTCACTGGTTCTTTATGAGTGTGTCCAAACTGACTTAAATCAGAGAGCGTGGAGGAAAAAAAAAAAAAAAAAAAGAGTACTTAATGGTTAGCTTGCTGACCTGCCTAGCATTAGATAATGTCTGTGAAGGCCCCTGGAGTGCGTCCAGGGAAGCCGAGGCCCAAATATGGAAAAGAGAAGTCATGATTATGAGGTAGGACTTGCAATTACCATCGTGAATATTTAAAGTGTTATTTCAGCTCTTTCCTATGCTCCCAGGTTTGGGGTTTCATTTCTTTTCTTTTTATTATTTTTTTTTGAAATGGAGTCTTACTCTGTCGCCCAGGCTAGAGTGCAGTGGCGCGATCTCAGCTTACTGCAACCACTGCCTCCTGGGTTCAACTGATTCTTCTGCCTCAGCCTCCCGAGTAGCTGGGATTACAGGCACCCACCACCATGCCCGGCTAATTTTTTGTATTTTTAGTAGAGACGGAGTTTCACCGCGTTAGCCAGGATGGTCTCGATCTCCTGACCTCGTGATCCGCCTGCCTCAGCCTCCCAAAGTGCTGGGATTACAGGCGTGAGCTACCGTGCCCAGCCTGGGGTTTCATTTCTAGCAGTGTGTGGGGAGCCAGGACAGGCTAGAAAGCAGGGCCAGGGGATGTCTTTGTTGTGATGAAGCAGATTCCACTATGGAGTTTTTCCGCTTTCACAGTATGATTTTATTTTGTTTTGATAACTGAGACACCTCAGCAAGTGTCTTCTTAACATTTTGTAAATCCTACTATTAATCTTTTCCCCTGAGGTCAAGCAGGAAGATAAGACACCAGGTGGAGAGTTAGCTTCGGCTCTCCTCAAGCTATTGTGTCTCTCTTTTTAACTTGGAGTCTTTCTTCAAAACCAAGCGTTTTCTAATGTTGCATGTGTGACTTTTCTTAGCTTCTTACATAAGGGGCTGGGTGCGGTGGCCTATGCCTGTAATTCCAGTGCTTTGGGAGGTCAAGGTGGGAGGATCACTTGAGGCCAGGGGTTCGAGACCAACCTGGCCAACATAATGAGACCTTGTGTCTACAATAAATGTAAAAATTAGCCAGGCATGGTGGTATGTGCCTATAGTCACTGCTACTTGGGAGGCTGAGGTTGGGGAGGATTGCCTGAGCCCAGGAGTTAGAGACCAGCCTGGACAACATAGTGAAACAGTATCTCTAAAATAAATAAGGGAAACCTCACAATCAGAAAAGTAAAAAAAGTTGGACATTCCCTGTCTTCCTTTTCTGAAGCTTCTACGGTGAGAGATGTTGTGCATTGTCATCATGAACTTCTGTGTCAGGGAGGGTTGGAGCGGAGAAGCAGAGTGCTAAGCGTGATCTGGATAAGGGATTTCCTGCCCGTTGTGGATGCTGCCAGTGCAAGCTGCCTCCTTTGCCCTGTGCTGAGCCTGAAGTCGCTGGAGGAAGGTGGGTGTGGATGAGAGCAAGGACTCCTGGAACCTGCCTCTGGCTCTCACGCCTCCGACCTCAATGACACAGTGCCCTGTGGGAGAGATTGGTGCCCTTCCCGAAAGAGAAAGATTAGCTCAGTCTAGTGGGCATCTGTTGAGTGTCTGCTGTGTCTTGAGAGCTGTTCTGGACCCCGGGGGAGAGCATGAGGGGAGAGACTGACCTGGAAACACACTTTTCCAACCCACTGTGGTGCGTGCCCAGTGTGCTAAGGGAGCACAAAGGGAGGGGGACCTAAGAGCCTGGGACAGGAGAGGAAGGAATTTAATCAGGTGAAGAGGATAGGCCAGAGCCCAGAGTGAGTGAGAAAGAGGGTGTAGTGTGAGCGTGAACAGAGGCCTACAGCTTGATGAGTACCTAGAAATAAGCCTTGCCAGAGTAAAATGGGAAGTGAGGCCAGAAGGTGAGAGGGATCTTGCATGCCCTTGTAAGGAACTTGGACTTTTGGGGTAATTGGGAACCACTGAGGCAGGATTCTAAGCAGGGGTGTGCCACACCATCACATGTGGATGGTGGAAAGTTCCTTCAATCTGTGACCTCTCCTGAATGAGCATCTGCTCTCAGGCAAGGTTTTTATTTTTATTTTTTATTTTATTTTAATATTTTGGAGTACAGTGGTGCGCTCTTGGCTTACTGCAACCTCCGCCTCCTAGGTTCACGCAATTCTTGTGCCTCAGCCTCTCGAGTAGCTGGGACTACAGACATGCGCCACCACACCTGGCTAATTTTTGTGTTTTTTTGGTAGAGACTGGGTTTCCTTGTGTTGGCCAGGCTGGTCTGAAACTCCTGGCCTCAAGTGATCCGCCCACCTGGGTCTCCTAAAGTGCTAGGATTACAGGCGTGAGCCACCGCACGGAGCCTCCAGACATGTTCCCCACACCCCCCCACCCCACCCTCCGCACGGGGACAGAGCCTTGCTCTGTCGCCCAGGCTGGAGTGCAGTGGCGCGATCTCGGATCACTGCAAGCTCTGCCTCCTGGGTTCAAGTGATCCTTCTGCCTCAGTCTCCCAAGTAGCTGGGATTACAGGCACCCGCCATCATGCCCGGCTAATTTTTTTGTATTTTTAGTAGAGACAGGGTTTCTCCATGTTGGCCAGGCTGGTTTCAAACTCCTGACCTTAAGGGATCCGCCCACCTCAGCCTCCCAAAGTGTTAGAATTACAGACATGAGCCACTGCACCTGGCCCAGGCAAGGTTTTTAAAACAGCTTTGAGGTCTAATTTACATGCCATGATGTTGACCTACTGAGTATCCTAGTCAGTGCTTTTTAATATATTTACGGAGTTGTGTGACCGTCACCACAATCTAATGCTTGAACATTTCCACCACCCCCAAAAGAAACCTGTGCCCATTTGCAGTCACTCTCTATTTCCACGCTCAGCCCTAGGCAACCACTCATCTTTGTAATTTCTCCTTTTTCTTTAACATTAAGGAGAATGTTTTCAACAGATGTGTTATTTACTTTAAGGAGTCCCTTTCCCAAATTATAAACTCTTACCCTTGGCTACCCAGTTACTAGCCTGTTGCTCCCAGCACACTTGAGATTACATGGAACAGAAAGCTGTCTGGGACTGCCTTAAACACAGACATTTGTTATTTCGCATAATTGGGAGGCTAGAGGTAGGGTGGACCCCAGGGGCAGTGTGATCAGCCGCTCAGTGTGACATCAGAAACCCATGTTCTTGCTGTCTCTTCCCCCATCGTGTTGTTCTGGCAGTAGCTTCACCCAAGGGCTGGCTTCCCTGTGGTGGTCAGACGGTTGTAGAATGGTATCCATCTGCAGTGGGGCCCTTTGCTTCCTTGCTCACAGCCTGTATGTAGAAGGAGTTATTTCTTGCAGTCTGATTGGGTGAACTTTGTTCCCACTGCCCACCCTGAAGCAATGTTTGGTTTAGAATTAATTAGGCTGTCCTTCCTAGAGCTGGAAATGGGCTCCATGGGGGAATGGATGGGCACCTGTGACCAGGAGTGGGCTGTGCTGGGGAAGAAGGAAGGGAGCCAGCTCTACTGGGTAGGCAACCAGCAGTGCTCGCTGAGGGTTACTGACCGACCACATTGGATTGTTTGTTTCCTTTCACCTGGGGGCCTTTTTTATGTTAAACGCAAGCAAGGTGATCATCTGATTTTGAACTTGTTATCTAGGGGAAGGTAGACCAATCTGCTGTGTGACAGCAAATTTGATCGTTGATCTCTACAGGCTTGAGAGTGATAATGCGTGAGTAGTTTTGAAGCTGACCCTAGCTTTACATCTCTGAAAAGTATCAGTTCAGATCTCACCAATTCAGGAGGTTCTCATAATTTGGTGAAGGAGTTCACTGAAGTTTACCTTTGAACAGTTTTATAGTGAGGGTAATATTGGTGATGGTGGTAATACTAACATATGTGAGAAGTAAATGATTTGAGTAACATTGGAAAACCTGTTTGCTTTAGGATAGAAATATCTAAATATATGACTAGTAGTAAATAGTAGAACATCATTTCTATCTAGTTGTTAAGTTAGTCCCTTGGAATCTCTCCTTGGGGAAAAAATAAAATCCTGCTCTGAATATGTCAGTATTTGAATTACTGTATGAACTTGAAATTAACAAAAATGAACTTTTTTTCTAGTACAGTTCATGCTTCACTGAGCCAAATAGACATTCTGCCAGTTATTTGGACTTTATTAAATTTTACTTTAGTACTTATATGTGATAAAAAATCAAGGTAAGCCTCTGCTTTGCAAAGTCATTTATTTGATTAAGAGCTGTATTTTAGAGTGCATTTTCAGGGCGAGGTTTGTCCACATGTAAGTAATGAGCGTTTGCTGGTGCAGCTCTTAATGGTGAGAACGGATGTTGAAGAAAGCAAACACCATATGCCCTTTGTTTCCCGTGCATGTCCTCTTCTGGAGGCCTGGGTGGAGTGTTTCAGCTGTCTCAAATAATCTCCATTTTGCTGTTACTGCAGACTCTGCGGTTCTCCAGCTCGCTCCTCTCTGATGTTAATTATAACTTCTTCCTAATTAGGTGGCTCTTCCTCCTCCTCAGTCATACAGGTTCCACACTCTCAAGTGCCAGAGGTTGGATTACTTTTCACTTGATTTGTGACAGAAATAAGTGCAAAGAATTACCAAAAAAAAATCCACCAGTGTGAGTGTGTAGTGGGAGGGGCAGGCGGGTTGGGTACGGGACAGGATGCTTAGAATAATTTTGCTGCCAAGTGAATCAGAGAGACTTGCAGTTCTCGGAGAGCACGGAACTTACTCCTTCCCAGAGTTCAGACACAGCCAGAAATTACCATTTCATACTTCACAGAATGGAGGTTTCAGCAGCCAAAGCCCCAAGTGCCGCAGACTTGTCTGAGATTGTAAGTAGGCCATACATCTGTTTTGATTGTTACGATGTCTGCATCTTTTGTAGCCTGTTGCCCGACTACTTTGTAGGCCAAGAGGGAGGCATGATGGGGAATTTGGGCTCAGGTCAGTCCTTCCAAGATGGTAACCAACATTGTTTTCTACTTGGCCCCAGGTCTCAGTTTTCTGGTTTGTAGCCGAAGGGTATTTCTTTCACTAAGCCCTTGTCTGTGATAGAAGTGGATTCTTTTGGCTGAGTTCCTTTTGTAGTGGCATTTATAAAGATTTTGAACAGCTCTGTCGTCTGGTTTGGTGGCTCTTTCCTTCTCTGATCACTATAGACAGCCAGGTGAGTCTTCTCCAGGGAATGCTGCACACAGGCAGCTGCATGCAGCCAACCCCCTGCAGGCATCCATTTCTGCAGTGAGGTACCCCTCTCAGGGATTGGGAGCAGGTAACATTTCCGATGCAGCTGGCAGTTTTGGGAATCTTGAGAGGAAGCCAGGTGTGGAATTTAGCTTTCCTGTAGTGTGAAGAAATAAAGGGAGTGGGGGTAAGAATGAGATGGGAGACAGGAGAGAAAGTCAGCTTGGGGTCAGTCAAGAGCACTGTCCTGTTGCCAGATGCCAATTGAGGTGTCGGGACAGGTTCAGTTCCCCGCTCAGCTAACTGTGCAGCCATGGGCCGCTAACCAAGATCTCTCCGAGTCTTACTTTTCTCATCTGAAAATCTCCATCCTACCACCTCGCAGGGTTACTGGATTGTTTGAAGTAGTGAATGTGAAGGCACCTGGTGCTTGGTTGCCATCCTTCTCCTTTTCCGTGGCACTCTATGCCATAAATGCAAGCAGTGTGCTGGGCTCTGTGAGATGCCACCAGTGTTGCTGTCCTGGCTTGTTTCAGGGCAGCTTTTGTGGCCACCAAGTTCTCATGGTCAGTGTCATAGGTTTGATCTTGGGGTCGACCAATTGGCCTTGCTTAAGTACGTAGCCCCAGGTTGCCCTTTTAGTCATGGCCAGGTACCCGCCTCCCAAAACAAGGTCCTGAGGAAGGGGTATGAGTGAGTCATGGTTATGTCTCATAGATAATGTTTAAGTTTAACGATGATGGGAACTGGGGACCCAAGTTAGGAGGCTGTGTTACAGGTCCTTGGGGAGAGTGATAATTCAAAAGACCCCTTTCCCATCCAGCTTTGAGTTTCCAACTTATTAAAACCTATATTCAGCCAGAGCGAGGGAGAAGGAAAACAAAAGGTAAACCTCGGCCAGGCACAATGATTTATGCCTGTAATTCTGGCACTTTGGGAGGCCAAGGCAGGAGGATTGCTTGAGCCCAGGAGTTCGAGACCAGCCTGGGTAACATGGTGAGACCCTGTCTCTACTTAAAAAAAAAAAAAAAAAAAAAAAAAATTAGCCAGGAATGGTGACACACGCCTGTAGTCCCAGCTACTCAGGAGGCTGAGGCTGAAGGATTGACTGAGCCTGGGAGGTCAAGGCAGCAGTGAGCCATGATCATGCTACTGCACTCCAGCCTGGGTGACAGGAGTGAGACCCTGTGTCAAAAAAAATGAAAATAAAAATTAACCTTGATTGAAAACTGCTGAGCAGTCATCTGAATTCTGATTCAGAAGTACATGTAGGAGACCGTCTTGGTACTTTTCCATTGTGTTGTTTCATTTAATGTGTTTATGAATTTAGGCAGCCACCATGCACGTCGGTCAAGCCCCAGTTGCCTTTCGTGTGAGTGTGTGTGTGTGTGTGTGTGTGTGTGTGTTTAGGGCACTTTCTAGAGCCTGCTCTGTTAATTAACTGTACTATGTGCTTTATATTTGCTGTGAGTTAATTGCTGATGATAGTGTTCCCTTGCCAGTCACAAGTTCTCCCACCTCTTTCCCCCATTTAATTCCTCGTATTTCATCTCATCCATAGGCTTAAGTTGTTTGTCTTTGACTGGCAATACTCCTCAATAATTGTGTATCAGTGATCTCTGACACAGTGCTAACTTTTATCACTGATTACAGAGAGACATTGTATAAATCATCAGGACAGTTTGTTTTGCGTATGATGATTTAAGAGCACCTCTTAATCAACATCAAAGTAATGTATCAGAGTGCTAACCTTCAGTACTTTTCTGCTGCTTTTCATTGAAATCCACTTTCTTTTCTGTGGTCTACTGGGCCTTGTATGGTCTGGCTTTGCCTACCTTTTCAGCCTCATCGGGGTCATCTTCCCACTCAGCCACTGCCTTCTACCATATTGAGTTCTTGCCTGTCTGAGCACTGTCTCTGGGTCCGGGCACTTGCAATTCTCACTGCTGGGAATGCCCCCCCGTTTTTTTTTTTGGCTCCTTGCTTGGCTGGCCCTTTCTCTTCTTTCAGGTACCACTCTATGTAGCCCTCCAGGGCCATCTTGTCTCAAGGGCCAGCCTCCATCTTGAGTTTCCTTTCTCCATTCCCATCACATCACCACATTTATTTCCTTTACAGTCCTTATATCACAGCCTGTAAATATTTTGTTAACTCGTTGATATACTTGGTATTTGATGTCTCCCCCACCAGAATTTTAGCTCCATGAGGGCAGGGGCCTTGTCTGTCTTATCCCTACCATATCTCCAGCTCTTAACTTGATTCTAGATGCATAGAAAATGCTCAACAGATATTTGTTGAATGAATAGTTGCTTTGGATAATTAATACGGTGAATGACTTTTAAGTAGTTTGTGACTGCAAGCTGATAGAGCCAGTCCCATCTTTTATGTGGCTGGACCCCTCTCCATCTGCATCCATCACTGCTCTGGCACTTTGGGAGCATTTCAGACCCCAGGGCACTGTTTCCCTCTCTTGGCCAGCCCCTGGCTGGTGTATGGGATAACCCTCTGTTTTAAGCATCATTTTTGTTCTCAAAATGAAAACCACCTGTCTTCAAAGTGATTTGCTTAAAATAAATGCTTTATTTCTTTACTGAGACCTTCTTCCCTTTCTGCCTTTCTCCACCTCCTGCCAAGAATAACGTGAAAAACCCCATTATCTTGGAAAGTGGTTTTCCCTCTGGTTAGAATCCAAAGCCAGATGACTTACCACCAAATGTGCTGGGGTAATAGCTTTCCCCTGCCCTGCTGCTCTCAGATGTTAGTGAGGTCTTGGCCTTGGCACTTCCCTTCTTTGTATATTTCCTTGAAACTTCCTTCCTACAGGTAAAGAAGCTAGCCCAAGGTACCACCTAAATGACAGTGGGGGTAGGGCCCATGTCTAAGTAGCACTCTGTGGCAGACTGTTTGCCAGCTCACTGACACCTTACACCAATTCCAGGGAGTTGACAGTTTTTACCCCCATTTTAGAGATAGCAAAATGGAGGCTCACCGAGGTTAGGTGACTTGTTCTTAAGCACATAGGTTGCAACCAGCCAAGATCAGAAACCAGGCTTGTCTGACTCCCAAATTCATCTTTTATTTGTTGATGTACTCAGGGTCTCCCAGAGATTTATCGACCAAGTTCTGCAGTTAAAAAAAAAATCTGGCAACCTGGTCCATGGTACACATCCGTGTAACTGCAGTAAGTTTCCTGAAACAGTAGCTGCCTTCACTGTGTGTGATGCCCTCTTGTATTCTCCATTCCATTCAACAGATGCTTGTCAGGACCTTCTAAACTGATTACGTGGCCCACCGATTGGTGGCAATCCATTTGAAAACAGTTTGAGGGACATAGTGTAGGTGAGGTGTAAACTATGCTTAGTTTATATAGAGGTTTACATGGTGTAAGCTATTAAAAAGAATTTTTATGGCATATAATATACAGCACATGAGGGTACAGCTGTTGAATTTTCACAAATTAAGCACGTCTGCATAACTAGCACCAGACCAAAACACACGCCATTGATTTAAGCTTCTTCGAATCAAGACAGAGGCATGGAGTACAACAGAAACTGATAGCCCCTCAGTTTGTTGTGAATTACGCACATACAGCTTACTCCATAGGCAGACTCTTTTTGGAGGTCCATAGCTTGCCTTTCCAGTGATGGGGCCTGGCTGGCGTTTGTTTGAGGATCTAACAATCACCGAAGGAGTCGAATGTGGCTTCTGTAATGGCCTCAGAAATTAGCACAAAAGGAGGGCTGACTGAGAATGTGCCTGGTAAAATGTGAACATAGAGGAAGAAGAAAGGGCAAGGCCCCGTAGTTGAGTACAGAAACGTTAGGGTGTGAGAATTTGTGGTCATAGTAATTGAGACCAATTTTACTGAAATGGAGGGCGGCGAAAGGAGGAAGGAAAAGGAATTTGTGATTACACCAGCAGCAGCAAGCCCCTAGAGGTTAATGAATGTCTCTATAAAATAAGGAATATCTACCTGTCATGGCGAGTGTTGACTTATTAGAGAAAATTGTTTTAGTATACTGAAGTAAAATGCTTAATTCTTGGCAAAAGATATAGATGCATCTCCTTGCAAAAGCAAGCTAAAGCAACTTTGCTTTCATAATGTATGGGTTCTGTAAAGCTGTCTTGGTGGACACGCCATATGTAATTCATCATAATGGGGTGTGCATAGAAATGAAAGGGAGTGAGTATCATAACATGCCTTGAAGCATTGAGTGCTAGGTTACAAAGGGCATTAATTAATACAACTTTATGGGATTCATTTGTAGCTCACTTTTAGTCAAACTGAAATAGCTTTCCTGAATCAGGGACTTTGGGATAATAATAAATCCTTTTGTCTGTTGATCAGATAAGTTCTTATTCACTGACTTCCTGTTACTTTCTTGGCACCCAGAGTCATGCCTGAGCACTAAGAACTTGCTGAATGAATGGAAGGAGTAAGGACAAAAAAAAATCATAGCTAGCGTTTAATGAGTGTATACTGTGTGCTTTGCCTCTTTTGTCTGATTAAGTCATCACTTCAAGCCTGTGAGGCAGGCACTGTTATCATTTTCCTCTTTATTTATTTTTCTATTTATTGAGAC
The DNA here is from genome assembly GCF_000951035.1 of Colobus angolensis palliatus. Taxonomy (NCBI): domain Eukaryota; kingdom Metazoa; phylum Chordata; class Mammalia; order Primates; family Cercopithecidae; genus Colobus; species Colobus angolensis. The sequence goes on from NW_012115021.1 coordinate 1,302,896, forward strand.
AGGATCTCACTGTCACCCAGGCTGGAGTGCAGTGGTACAATCACAGCTCACTGCAGTCTCCACCTCCTGGGCTCAAGTGATCTTCCCACGTCTCAGCCTCCTGAGTAGCTGGGACTATAGGTGCACACCAAAATTCCTGGCTGATTTTTTTTTTTTTTTTTTTTGTGGAGACAGGGTTTCACTGTGTTGCCCAGGCTGGTCTTGAACTGCTGGGCTCAGTGATCTGCCTGCCTGGGCCTCCCAAAGTGTTGGGATTATAGGTATGAGCCACCATGCCCAGCATTATCCCTTCTTTTAGAGCCACCTTATATCCTCTACTTACCTGGGGACAGTTCTGGTGTATGCCTGTTGTCCTCGCATTAACATTGACATCACCTGCTTTCATTCTCAGATGTCCTGGTCAGATGATAAACCATTTCACTCTGAAATGTTCTGGTTTGGATAGACAGATGAGGAAACTGAGACACAGAGAAGCCACATCACTTTCCATGCTCACCAATCTAGTAAGATGTAAAGGTGGAATTCTTCCCTGAGAGTCTGATTCCAGGTCATGTTGTCTGATCACTAAGTTCTGGTGTTTCACAATTTAAGCCAAGGGAGAGATAATATAGAAAAACCACTCTTTATGTTTTTCAGCTTCAGTATTTAGTAAAAATCACTGCCAAGTTAGCATCTGAAGTAGGTTAATGTGACTCAGGGCAGTGGGAATGTGCTAGGTAAAGACTCATTGAAACCCTAAGTGTGTGTTCATTAGTAAACCTAGACAACTAGTACCCTAGAATGATAATAGCATTCACATGTGCATGGTGCTTTATCGTTTACAAAACCTCTTCTCCCATATTATTGTGTTGAAGCTTCTTGTGCACTCAGAGGTGGGAGGTGGATGGCCAGTGGTGGGATTCTCAGTTTACAGAGGAGGATGGGGTAATCAGCAGGGTGGTACAGTTGCCTGCCTGAGGCTTCACGGCTAGAAAAGAGGCAGATCCAGGATTCAACCCAGGTATTCTGCCTTGGTGATTAGTGCATTCCACTCTACCACAGGTGCCTTTTAGTC